>NC_057807.1:453708544-453774750 GCF_018294505.1 Triticum aestivum | reverse complement strand
CTCATGAACCGGGTCTAATCGCCCCCATGGGTCCCGGTTCGTGAAGAACCGGGACTAATGGGCTGGCCAGACCCGAACGAAAGCCCTGTTTTGTACTAGTGTTAACTAATTTCAGACAATCTGCTTTAATCAAAATCAAAGTGGTGCACCATTGTACGGCCAAGGATAAACTTTCAAGACACGTTGCAATTTATGACTCAAGTGCGGTTGAGCAAATGCATAAGTACTAACACGAGCTAAAGGTACCCCCCACTCCCCCAACATGGCGACCCTCAAAACCATACGCGCTCCTTCAAGTCCATCAGCGAGAACAAATGAGACGTCTACATTAAACTTTGGCCAACCATCCAAAGGAGGCTTTCATCGGACTTGTGCATCGACAATAACTCTCTTGTGGAGATTCTTTGTGGCGGACAACCATGCACATATGATAAAACATCCTTCTTTTTTTTAACACATCTTCTTCTGGATGTCGATCAATCATCATGAGCATGCTGAAGTAAGTGCAAAAGAACCGTTGAGATACATCAATGGGTGGAGGTACCTTATCATGAACAATCTCATTCCATATGTACCAAGATCTTCATGACATATTTTGAAGCTACCTCGTTTGACTTGCATTTTCTAAAGCGGAGCTGAATTTTAAGGAGGCAAGCAGTCCCAAACAGGCCTAAAGCATAATCTTTCCCCTGCAAGTTTTTTTATATTCAAATAATTCATCATGACCATAATGTATCAACAAGAACCGTCCGGGTCAGTCAGAGCTAGTTAATGTGAGGTAAATCGCATCCCAGAAGGTTGGATCCAAGGACATCGAGGAGGACGATCAGTTACACATTCAAACCATGCTGAGCGGTACTGATCTGGTACATTTATCGCAAAATCAAAAAAAAGTACTCGCTCCACCGATTTACATGAGTGAGAAAGGAAAGGGAAAATTCGACGAAATCAGCGGTAAAAACGTGTGGGTGAGTAAAACGGAGAGAAAATAACGGCCCGTCCCAGCTCCAACCCAATCCTGTTCCGCCTCCACCCATTTTGTTTCAATTCCATTCATCCTCCTCCGGTCCTCTCCCCAATTAAGACCAGCCGCGACCGCCGCCGCCGACGACTCCCCTTCCGGCACCCGAAATGGCGTGATCCCCGCCCCCGATTCCCCTCGGGCCCCCGCCGTTCAAATACCTCCCCGTCCACCGCGACCTTTCCCTCCCCATCCCCGAATCGCGGAGATCCCCGCATCCCGGCCCCCCCGAACCCTAACCCTAGCCACCCCCTCCCTCACTATGAAGGCCTCCATCAAGTTCCGCGACGACGACCGGCCGCTGCTGCGCGCCAAGGTGCCCATCGGCGTGCTCGGGCTGCCGTTCCTCTCCGGCGTCTCGGCCGGCGGCGATGCCGAGGACCTCCGCTTCGACCTCTCCACCGCCTTCCCCACCGGCCCGGGGCTCCGCCTCTCCTACCGCCCCAACGACCCGCTCCAGCCCTTCGCGCTCTCCATCCGCACGGGCCTCGGCGCGCTCGGCTCCCCCGTCCGCGCCCCCCTCGCGCTCTCCGCGGAGTTCAACCTCCTCTCCTCCAACCCGCCCGCCTTCTCGCTCCTCTTCAAGCCCCGGCTCGGCGACTTCTCCCTCGCCAACTCCGTCCGCTCCCCGCCCGTCCCCGACACCCCCGCGCTGCCGCCGCCCCACAAGCTGGCCGACCTCACCAACGGCGACGCCCACGACCATGAGGGCCACAAGGAGTTCTCCCTCAACGGGAACGGGTTCGCGGCGGACGTCACGGCCGCCGGGACCACCGGCGGAGGGGTGGGCATGCTGCTGTCCGGGATGCGCCTCACGACCAGGAGCATGCTGCCGCTGTGGAACAGGGCGAGCCTGAGGTTCCAGTGGGGGCTGCGTGTGCCACCAGAGCTGAAGGCCGCGCTCGCTGACGATGGATACGGGCGGAAGGCGGGGAGCTTGGCCGTCAGCAAGCTGCCGCTGCTCGTCATGAACAAGATCACAATTGAGCACACACCACGCCGGCATCCGAAGTCTGAAGAGGACAAGAAGGGGAAGAGCGCGCCTATAGCCCAGGGAGAGGAATTCTCATTGATGAAGAGGCAGCTGGAGGCCCTGAACGATGAGAGCATCATGCTGCGGCACACTGTGGAGGGCCTGCGCGCTGAGATCGGGGCCAGCCGAGCTATCTCAGTTCCCAGCAAGGGCGACGCTCGAAGGATGCCGGCAACGTCGCCACCTCTGCAAAATCCTTTCCCTGTGAAGCCTGATCTCCATGGAAATGGGAAGGAGCTGGTGGCCAGTGGACCGAATGATGCCAGCGAGGAGCTGAAGAAGGCACTCGAGGCCCGGAGGAAGTGAGGCATTACCGCGTTAGTGCTTGCTGACATTGCAAGCTCTGCAATTTTACATATATTTTGTGCTTAATAATATAGGTTGGTAGGCAGTTTGCATCATTGAGTGGAAGCAAACGACATTCTCATAAGGTGATTCAGTAATTTTCCATGTTTTCCATGTCGGTCGTCGCGTTAGGATATGTCATTATGTATAAACCTGCGTATTCGTCTTTGCAATTTCCTGTTAGTAGTAGAAGTTTCAACTTCTGTTGTTATGTTCAAAATTCTTCTGTTGGCCAGATGCTATTCTGGAGGCATTTTGGTAAGCCTGGTTGCTATGATTGCTTTGTGCAAGTGGAGGCATTTTGGTAATCTTGGTGTGGTATCTATGTGCAAGTGTGCCTAGTTGCAGTTAAAATCTGGGGCCAACTTTTGCATTTGCCCCAGAAAGTGCAGGAATCATGGACCCTGAAAGCGAGAACAGGGAAAATGAATGATCTGACTCCGCACATATTAAATTCCGTGAATAACCTTTTAATTACATAAGGAATGGTCCTCGGAGGGAGTAGAAGGTAGAATATGTAACAGTCTTCAATCAACACAGTAAGATGCTTCTTTGTGTGATGTTCAGTACAGTACTCATTACATACGTGCAGTATTTAAGGAGTCGATGCTCCTGTCGCCTTGGTCTGCTTGCTGGTAAAAATCTGAAGCTAACCTTTGCATCTGGCATCCAAAGAGTTCCTCCAGTAACGAAGGTTCCTCCTCCGTCCCGAAATTCTTGTCTTGGATTTGTCTAGATACGGATGTACCTAATACTAAAACGTGACTTCATACATCTGTATTTGGACAAATCTAAGACAAGAATTTTGGGACGGAGGGAGTACAAAATAGATGCAAATATTGGTCTGGCATGGGCGTCTAATTCAAAACCTTTTATTTTAGGAACAGTTGGTTTAAAACTTGGGTGTACCAGAACCCTGAACTCACTACTTGAAAAAAAAACTTCTTCACTCTTTCATCCAGAACAAAGATTGACGGTAGATACGCACTCGTAGATTCATTTGCAGTAAAAACAGGAGGTTGCATCCCAGTCAGGCCCCACCTGTCAGTCAGCGAACCAGATAGACACCGCCCGCTTGCCAGATTCAAATCATTTCCATACTCTGGAAGTTTGCAGTGTGTACTCTGAGCATCAGGCGTTCCGATGGGTCAGACACTGCTTTGGATCTAGCCATGACGCTGAATTTTTAGGCAGTTTAGCTCAGTGACGCGCCGCAACAGTTCAATTGTGTCTTGTAACCTTGCGCGCTTTCGCACGTCAGGCTAACGGTGGTGGCGTGGCCGATCAGTGATCAGGGGGGCAGTATGGGCATCACGCAGGAATTGGCCCGCGGTGGGCCCCGGTTTGAAAATGGCCCTCCCTCTACGGCTCCAGTGCTCCACCCACCTCTTTTCTATTTGCCCAAATGGCGAAAACGCCCCTGAGAAACGGAGAAATTGCCTGCGCGCGCGGCTATGAACTCTGGGCCGTATCCGTCCTTCCGATAAAAATCAAATCGGAGGCGAGGGAGGGACGAGGAGGAAAAGGAAAAGGCTGACGTTCGACGGGAAAAAAATTGACGGAGGAGGGCGAGGGGGAGGGAACCTACCAGCCTGAGACGGCACCACCACTACCGGCGGAGAGAGCACGGCACGGCACGGGGAGGGCTGGGGCGGCGCATGGCGGGCGGATCAGACGGCCCCGACGTGCCGGCCGGCGGCGAGATCTGGGGCACGCTGGAGGAGCTGCTGCTGGCGTTCGCCGTGTGCCGGCACGGCACGGCCAGCTGGGACTCGGTGGCCACGGAGGTGCAGGCGCGCAGCCCGCTGGCCGCCCGCCCCCGCCTCACGCCCGGCAGCTGCCGCCTCCGCTTCCACCAGCTCCACCGACGCTTCTCCGCCGCCGGCGGGGCGGAGGCGGAGGAAGAGGAGGAGGGGGAGGTCGCCCCTGAGGCCGAGGCCTCCGCCGCCGACGGGTGGCTGGACGAGCTCCGGCGCCTCCGCGTCGCCGAGCTCCGGCGCGAGGTCGAGCGATGCGATCTCTCCATCGGGTAAAACGATTATAGTACTATATCCGAACCGATAAAACCACCGTTTGAATTGAAGGAAAACCATTCACCGCGCGCCTCGTGGCCCGTCCGATGGCGAATCCTGCGGCCGCCATTTTTCCAGAGCACGATGTTTATTTTTGTTATATTTTACTTGTGTGACAGGACGTTGCAGAGCAAGGTGGAGCTGATGAAGGAGGAGCGGGAGCGGAGCCTGTCGAGCGGCGAGGCGAAGCCGGAGGGCGTGACCGGCGACGAGAACGTGTCCAGCGAGGAGCCCGGGCGGTCGTGCAGGGAGTCCAACTCCACAGATCTGAAGCGCCCCGGCGCCGCCGCCAAGGCGGAGGAGGCGGCCAAGGAGGAGCTGTCGGGCGAGTCCAAGGAGAGCGCGGTGAGCCTGCAGTGCCGGCGGCGGAAGGCGAGCGCCGAGGAGGAGGCCGACGAGCCGCTGGCCGCCCTGCTCGACAGGGTCGCCGCCAGGTTCGGCCCCGTGTTCGAGCAGCTACAGGAGAGCCAGGTAAAAATCTCCATCAGAGTTACCGCCCCGGCCCTGCCCTGCCCGTCCTGTCCCTTCCCTTCTCTTCTCTTCACCGTCGGCCACTACCTGCCATGTCAAAACTTTCGGTTTACTATCACTAGGGGTAAAAACGAGGGGAGGACGTAGACGTACACGGTGAAAACCAAAGCGCACGAAGCATGTCAGATTCTGGGTCCCACCCTCGCGCGCTTAATCTAGGTGTCCGCCTCATGATACGGCCATACGGATATGGTTAGGCTGGCGCGCACGCACGCACGCGGCATGATGGCCTGCGATTAGGAGCACTGACCGGCCGGCCGGCCCGATCTACGTGACCGGAGCAAAGCCAGCGCGTCATCGCGGTGCACGCACGCACGCCTCGGCACCCATGTTTGTTGCTGTGGTATGGACCATTGCTGGCTGAAAGGGTTGGGTGATGATGCGGGAGAAATTCTTTGCCGTTCAAGCCATTTCGTTCGAGCTCGTGTCTCCCGCGGAAGAGAGGAGAGAAAAGCAGCCGCTGCTTTCTGCGGGCTGGATGGACGGATGATGATCCCATCCGGCGATTCGATTCCTTGTCGCACGGGCCAGTCGGGTGCCGCGTTGCGGTCACCACCACATGGGCGGCCGCCGTCCCTGGGTGCATGCCGCCTCAACAGCACTCGATCGAGGACTCGAGATGCTGCGGAGATATTTTTTTCCTTTTCTACGTTTTCGTTTATGATGTTTTTTTTAATTTTTTCCCGCTGTTTGTTCACGTGCTGGTGGGTCCGCTTTGGTTTGGTCTGCTGTGCAGGAGAGCGAGTCGTACCGGGGCACGATCAGGCGGCACGTGGACCTGGAGGCCATGCGCCGGAAGCTGGACGGCGCGGCGGGCTACGCCAGCAGCGCCGAGCTCTACCGCGACCTGCTGCTGCTCTGCGCCAACGCCGCCGTCTACCTCCCGCGCCACGCGCCCGACCACGCCGCCGCCGCGCTCAACGCCCTCCACCTCGTCTCCGCGCAGGTCTCCGCCTCGCTCCGCGAGCCCCCGGCCAAGCGGGAGCCGCCGAGCGGCGCTAATCCTCCGCCGGCGCCGGCGGCGGGGCTCGACTCGCGGAAGGCCGAGCCCGACATCGTCGGGCCGCTGATCCAGAAGGCTGCCAAGCCGCTCATCTTCTGCCGCAAGAGGAGCTCCATCGCCAAGGCTGCCGCCGCGGCGGCCGTCGCGAGGAAGGAGGAGGCCGTGGAGAAGCGGGACGTTGAGGAGGAGGCGGAGAGCGACGGCGAGAAGAAGGCTGCCCTGGCCGCGGCGGCCAAGGGCAAGGCGTGGGGGACGGGGACGAAGAAGACCCGCGGCCCCGGCAAGAACTCCGCTCTGAGCCGCAAGAAGGCGGCGGCAGCTGCGGAGGAAGCGGCTGCGGCGGCGGCTGAGAAGAAGGAGAACGGGGACTCCGACGGGGCGGCCGCCGGTGGGCTGCCCAAGAAGCGGATCGCCGTGGACTTCCTGAAGCGGCTGAACCAGGGCAAGTCGTCGCCCCCGAAGAAGAGAGGGTCGCCGCTCACGAAACGGAAGCGGTCGGCGCCGGCGCCGGAGGAGGAGGAGGAGGAGCAGCCCAAGGCCAGGAAGGGGCCAGGCAGGAAGAACACCGGCCGCGGTGGCTCCAAGGCAGGAGGCAAGGCTGCCGCGACGAAGAAAAGCGTCGGGCGGCCACAGAAACGGGGCGCTGCTCCGGCGACCCCGCCGCCGGCAAAGAGGGCCAAGGTGAACAGGTCGGAGAGGTCCTCCTCGTCGTCGAGGCGAGGAGGGAGGAAGTAGTCGCATTGGAGTAGCTTAGCAGATGTAGCCGGTAGAGATTACGTACTAGTATTGGGAAGTGTGTGATAGCTTCAGCTGTGTGTAAATCATGTACTAGTGTGCTTGCACTGTTAGGGCGTCGTAGACACTCACTACTGAACTGACATGTTGTAATCGGACTAACAGATTGAATGCCGTCCCTCCCCCTTCTCTCTCTCGCGTGCGTAGCGCGGAAGATGCGGGCGAAGTGACGGTGAGCGGCGAGCTGCATCCAGATCCAGAGACGACGCGGAGGTGACGGCGCCGGGTTAGCAGCAAAGGATAGAGTGGAGGGTTCACGCGATGACCTCTCAAATAAGCAAGTGCAACTTTTGTTTTTCTAGTCTAGTGAAGAAACATAGTTTGGCGACGGCGAGTGTGTGTGCTCGCAATTAGTCTCCGTAGAGTAAAACTCCACACCCGCCTGCTTTGAGCTTTGTCGATGTGAGAGCTTTTGTTCCCTTTTTCTTTTGACCCCCTCCCTTCCGATGTCCTTCCACCCGATCTGATCTAGGGCTTCAAGCCATCGCCGCCACCCCTCTCCTTGCCGCCGCGGGAGCTTCGCGGGGCAAAGCCCAGGCGGGGAATGATGGCGGCGGCGTGGCCTTCCTCCGCCGCGGCTTTGGGATGCGATTGCGGTGGAGACCCGCGAGGGTGTCCTGGACGTGTGTGGCGTCCGATGTCGCTGGCGCAACAGTGAGGACTCCTCCACCGTCAATGGCTCACCCAGGTGGAGCGGCGGTTACGAGAAGTGGTGCAGTAGACGTCACCCATGGGCGTGTTGGATGATGGAGGATGTTGATCTGGTGGTCTAGCCGGCGATGGACGCGAATTTGCCAGCGAAAGCTTGGTTCGGCCTTGGCCAGAACCGTCGACGGTGGCACCGCGGGTGTCGTTACCTCGTTGGAGGCGTTGTGGGGTGATTCACGTTCATTGTATGCCCCGGAGGAAACCCCAAATCCGGGCTTTCCGGACCGGATGATAACGAGGTTCCTGCGTCTTCACCCCATGGGGGCATCATCTTTGGGGTTGTACATCGGCTGAAGGACAAGTGTTTGGCTTGGTGGCTGGGCACAAGTCACTGTATGCTTTCTCGTGCGGTGACCAAGGTGGAGTGGCGTGCCATCTACAATATCGATGACGACGTGTCTTGGCGGCAAGGTGCAGTGGGGTCTTGGCGCCGGATACCATTTGATGGGCGCGCGCAGGAGGCTGGCGCTGCCCGGCGTCGTGGTGGCGTCGACAACAAAAGGGTCTGGCAAGATAAGTGCATTGACTGCTCCTGAATATGGGACCACAAAAGAAGGTGGCAAATTCTATAGCATGCGCGTGCGGTGCACGGTAAGGGTCTACTAGACCGGTTGGTGGCTCGGCTAGCCGGCGGACGGTTTTGTGAGGCCATCGGATTTTTTTAGTGTGCATGACGCTAGGTCAGGGCATATCATCATCTTGTATGTAGGGTGACAATTTTCGTCAGGACGGTGTCTTTGGGTTAATTTATGTATTTATTTTGCAAGGCGTCCTTAAATTTTGTAATAAAGATGGCTATGTGAATCGCTTGATGCAAAGGGCCCCCTAAAACTGTCTCAGTGTGTGCGCATTGTCGACATGTTATGTACCGTCGAAATGGGCGTTCAGTACCTCACATCCTAGATTTTGATACATCGTCAAGGACGCTGCTCTACGACAGCTGCGACACGCAAAGAGCCAAAGAGCAAGGTCGATCAACCAGGTGGATCAAACACAAATAAATCATCTAAAAAAGCAAAGAGTATTATACTTCGTCCCCTCTGATATGAGGTGGCTCCACAAAATTAAGTTTCTCCACATCAGCCCGTAACACGAATTAGGTAGAAAGCTTTACGTATGCCTAGCATTGCTCAATGAGAAATGGCATAGCCGGGATTCATCAAGCTCTCCTGATTTTTCAAGCACGAATACAAAGGGCACGTCTGGTAGGTAACAATTCGGCTTTGCCACCGGCACGCACGAATGGCTCACAGCAGCGACCTGATCCGGTCGCCCTCGGTCTGTACACGGTCCCGGGTGATCTCGGCGAGGCTCCGGCAGCCGCAGAGCGCCATGGCCAGCTCCAGCTCCCTGTTCAGCATCTCGATCACGTGCTTCGCCCCGGCCTCGCCCCGCGCCGCCAGCCCGTACATCACCGGCCTCCCCACCTGAAACCACACGCACGGCACACTTGAATAATTCAAACCCTTCTCGGTTCTGTACGCACAATGCGTGCGTACGTAGGTACGTACCATGACTCCCCGGGCACCGAGCGCCAGCGCCTTGAGCACGTCGGTCCCCCGCCGGATTCCACCGTCCACCAGCACCGGCACCGCCCCCGCCACCGCCTTCACTACCTGTGCACACGACGGCACCGTGATGTCCTGGACTCCGAGAGATCACAATATACAACGGGGAGTTGGACCGTTGGAGGGATTTGGGTACTGGGAAGAGTGGCAGAGGAGGAAGGGGTATGACAGCAAAGGGGGGGGAAACAGCGATCCATGGGCACTATCATCCAAGACATATTTTTATAGAAGAAACCCATCCAGATGAGATCACAAAAATTCACTTCCGACAAGAATCGAATCCCGTTCTGCAAGTAAACACCACTGTGTCCTTGCCACTAGGCTACAACCCAGTTCTCATGACAGCAGAGGAGGCCTAGAATTCTTTCATTAGCCATAAGCTTACCACATTTGAACTGACATGTTTTTTTGGGGGATTCAAACTGACATATTGTTATAACACCGCACCACCGGCCAAAACGGCTCGTCCACTCCTGCTCCAGCATGGCTCATATAAATAACGCACACTACGCCGAAGGCATAACTTTAGGTCACTTCTAAATAATTCCCTATAATAGAGATGAGGCCCAATCCTCTCAATTTAGTGATGTTATTTGGAACAGGCCATTGAAGCATTGCTATGGTCTTCTCAGGGTCAGTTGCCACACCGTGATCAGAGATAATGTGGCTCAAGTGTTCAAGTTTAGGATGAGCAAATGTGTACTTACTTCTATTAGCAAACAATTGGTGTTTCCCCAAAATCATGAACCTTGTTTGCAGATGTTCTAAGTGTGGCTCCATGTCTTTGTTGTATACTAATAATATGTCATCCATAAAAATTAAGACAAACTAATATGATCAAATAGAAATTCATTGGGCACTTTAATATTAAAAAGGAGCATTGGCAAGCCCAAAAGGGCATCACCCTGAACTAGAACCGCCTAGGTGTGTCTTAAAAGTTGTTATATATTCATCCAGGGGAGCCATTCTTATTTGATGATACCGAGCTCTTAGGTCCACTTTACAAAACCAACTAGTGCCAACCAATTCATCTAATATTACAGTAGAAAACTTATTTTTAACCGTTATGTTGTTTAAGTTCCTATAATTTACACAAAACCTTCAGGAGCCATCTTGTTAACTAGCATACGGGTGAAGCAAATGGACTAAGATTGGGTGTAATGATGCTTGCAATAATGATCTAAGCTACATGTCATTCTGTTTCATTCTTTTTATAAAGGAGAATGCATCCCCGCCACCGCCTTCACTACCTGTGCACACGACGGCACCGTGATGTCCTGGACTCCGAGAGATCACAATATACAACGGGGAGTTGGACCGTTGGAGGGATTTGGGTACTGGGAAGAGTGGCAGAGGAGGAAGGGGTATGACAGCAAAGGGGGGGAAACAGCGATCCATGGGCACTATCATCCAAGACATATTTTTATAGAAGAAACCCATCCAGATGAGATCACAAAAATTCACTTCCGACAAGAATCGAATCCCGTTCTGCAAGTAAACACCACTGTGTCCTTGCCACTAGGCTACAACCCAGTTCTCATGACAGCAGAGGAGGCCTAGAATTCTTTCATTAGCCATAAGCTTACCACATTTGAACTGACATGTTTTTTTGGGGGATTCAAACTGACATATTGTTATAACACCGCACCACCGGCCAAAACGGCTCGTCCACTCCTTCTCCAGCATGGCTCATATAAATAACGCACACTACGCCGAAGGCATAACTTTAGGTCACTTCTAAATAATTCCCTATAATAGAGATGAGGCCCAATCCTCTCAATTTAGTGATGTTATTTGGAACAGGCCATTGAAGCATTGCTATGGTCTTCTCAGGGTCAGTTGCCACACCGTGATCAGAGATAATGTGGCTCAAGTGTTCAAGTTTAGGATGAGCAAATGTGTACTTACTTCTATTAGCAAACAATTGGTGTTTCCCCAAAATCATGAACCTTGTTTGCAGATGTTCTAAGTGTGGCTCCATGTCTTTGTTGTATACTAATAATATGTCATCCATAAAAATTAAGACAAACTAATATGATCAAATAGAAATTCATTGGGCACTTTAATATTAAAAAGGAGCATTGGCAAGCCCAAAAGGGCATCACCCTGAACTAGAACCGCCTAGGTGTGTCTTAAAAGTTATTATATATTCATCCAGGGGAGCCATTCTTATTTGATGATACCGAGCTCTTAGGTCCACTTTACAAAACCAACTAGTGCCAACCAATTCATCTAATATTACAGTAGAAAACTTATTTTTAACCGTTATGTTGTTTAAGTTCCTATAATTTACACAAAACCTTCAGGAGCCATCTTGTTAACTAGCATACGGGTGAAGCAAATGGACTAAGATTGGGTGTAATGATGCTTGCAATAATGATCTAAGCTACATGTCATTCTGTTTCATTCTTTTTATAAAGGAGAATGCATTATGGTCTTGAACTGATAGGAAAGACACCAGGAAGTAGATGTATATCATCATCAGGAACATTCAATGGAGGCAATGTAGTTGGTTCCTAAAAATGTCAACACAATGCTATAGAAGAGGTTGAATCAACATATGTGAATCTTTTGTTGTATGCTCCACCAAAATACTTGTTCCAGGAATGACATATGAATTTTAGAAGGAGATTCGTTGTTCACTCCATGTAGAGTGATCAAAACACCAGTATGAGGAATTGCGCCCATTTTTCCTTTTTAGTGGAAGGTCCGAGCCACCCACTGCTCCAGACAATCTATTCCTAACGTCATGTAGTAGCCTCCTAAGCCCACCACCTTCATCGAGAAAGTGAGTGTGTGATCTTGGACTCACTAGCTAAGGTTCTGAACTTCGGTCTACAAGAAAGTACTTCACCATTGTCTAGTCAAAACTCAATAGAGACTGTGGTTCAACTACAAATCGGGGCAACAAAGCTGAATCAAATAAACCATGTGAACTACCCCAGTCAAGAAGAGTGAGTACTCTGACTACTAATGAGAGCTTTAAGCCCGATGGTCTTTGAATGATCACCTCCTAACTGTGGATTAACTGAAGTTGAAGCTCATCCATTGATGCTTCTTGAGCAACCATATCATCTAGCATTTCATCAGAAAGAAGCCCACCTGTCTCCATGACTTATGGCTAAGCAGGTTATAGTTTTCCAGAAACACACCTTGGACCTACTTTCTCCCCACAACTAGAACAAAGGCCATGTGAAACCAATCTAATTCCCTTTGTGTATTTTGGTAATTAAGATAATCATATCTCAAGGAACTAATGCCTACTACAAGATTATTTCAGGAAAGTTCCTTTGGGTGCAACAAAGGAATGGAAAGTGAGCACCACAAATTTACATGAAGACAAGTGTTGATCAAGCCAAAGGATTTTTATTTTATATTTTAGTGATGCTAGATCACATTGTGTCCATAAGCATGTCGATAATATCAAAAGGGGATGAGGATCTTGTGATGAGTTTCTTTGTCCATGCGCTTAATGATGAAACTCCAAATCCCTCAGAGTCCTTCAAAATTCCTCCACTATATCCAACCAACTTTCATAATTCGGAGTTGTCGAGCTCTTCCGGTTGGAACAGCCGAGCAATACACCACATATATGCCGCTGTAAAACCCCTTCTAATTCGGAGCTGCCAATTATTCCATTCGGATAACCGAAGCTCTTGGCAGACCTTTTATTGCCTTTTTGGAATTTTCGAAGCAACAACAGAGAGTGTGCAACTGATGAAGTGTTCCCTTGGGAGCCTCCGAATGATCACTAGTCGAACCGTTTGAGTCATTTGAAAGCCACCTCTTTTATTCACGTGGAGCCTCCGAGCTGATCACTCCGGAACTTCCTAGAATCCTAGTTATGCAATAAAGTTGGTAACAGTAAGCTTTCTAGTACCTCCTATATAACTCTCACCTATCTCACCTGTTCACTTGAAACAAACTCCAATATCGTAATATGTTCTAAGAGAGAACTCAACGTCCTTGTGATGATTCTAAAGGGATTTCTACCCCAACAATCCAAGCTAATCCTTTGAGACCTAACCCCCTCTTGCTTTCCACTCCTACTTCTGTAATCCAAAATCCAAATCTTGAGAGAGTTTGAGTGTGGATGAGATTATTTTTGAAGCACAAGAGCAAGATATTCACTACCAAGTACTTTTGGAGGTTTTGGAGGGTGTGCACAACTCCTAGATCAACTAGGTGCTTGGAAGTTTTAAGTTGTGAAGAAACCAACAGGAAGTTTGTAAGGGCTTAGAGATCGCCTACTTGGTGAAGATCCACCCTTAGTGAGGCTAGTCCTTCGTGGACGTACGACATGGTGGATAAGTTGGTTGCTCCTTCACGGACCCTTCGTAGGACGTACCTTAGTGGGATCTCGCAACCGTGATCCTTGTGATCTTAGGTCCTCTATGGATTGAAGACTCCATCAACGTGGATGTAAGATAGCGCAACTGTCCGAATCACAGGAAAAATCTTCACTGAGCCAATCTATGTTTGCATATCTCTAACTCTACCTCTTACTTTCACTTGCATCTCTTTACTTTCTACATCTCATACTCTCGTAAACTTGCACGTCTACGGTCCTTGATAAATTCCTAGAAAATCCTAAAATTGCCAAGGAGACTAAAATTTGGGAAAAAGAACCCCCTTTTGTCTTAATAGTCTATTCACTCCCCCTCTAGACATACTTAAGCGATCTTACACCATGCACACCCATGCAATCTTTTAGTTGCCTGGCTTTCCACAGATTGTTATGATGTGTTGTTGTTGATTCAACGTCGTCAAACTTCTGACAGACAAGCTTGTGCAATGGATCACATGATGGTTTCACTTTGCTCAGGATGTCCTCCTGCACTGTTACAAGCGTCTATGTTGCTCGCCATTGCACATAACAAAATTTTGAAAACGCCCTTTTGTTCGTCCTTCAACTCTAACACAAAACGTGACACAAGAATGTGTCACTTATCGCATTAATACAAATGCAACTACTACACAAAATGTTAGAGCTCCATTTTGTATCCCTCCATGGACCTGGTCCACATGAGCACTATTATTGCGCACATCTTGTCTTGGTGTACATCATGGTCGAATTTCTGTAGCACCGCCTCCTAAAATTGATCCCACATTGGTACTAGTGAGCCACATTGCCAATCATGTGTCCGACGATGTGACCTCGAACCCGTCATGGAAATACAAAGCGAAGTAAGATGTTTACCCATCCAACTAGGTTCGTACATCGGTGACGTCGAACGTGAGGAGTCCATCTTGGGCATCCATGAACACCAGACACTAGTGTGGAGTTAGGAAATTTGGCTGCAGTGGTGGTCACATGATGCCACCCTCCTTAGATGGCGGCAAGAGGGAGACTGCATGCCCTTCATGGCATGGCGATTGTCGCCTCCTAGCACCTTCCTAGTGACATAATGGATAAATTGGCTTCGATGTAAATCAGATCGATCCATTCAACTTGCTCCCCAAACTAGATGAGCAAAAATCAAATCTATTTTGCCATATTTCTCTCGTTTCCCATCTAGTTTCTCCGGTTCACGCATCACCCTGGTATTGAACGCTTCTATTGTCGAGAAAACTCAGCACACTGCACGGTAGCCTTGGACGACCCCGTCGCATTTTCAGCTCTAAATCAGCCAACCCGATTCAGGATTTACGCCATATCAGGCCCTAAGGCCTCCAACAACATTCCTAAGAATTTACTAGTATGATCGCAAGGATATGAAGCGCGCCACATCAACAATTGCTCTGATACCAACTTGTGATGTTCTGGACTCCAAGCGATCACGATACAATGGGGTCTTGGAGAGAACCGAGGATCATGACAGAGCAGGAAAGGAGGAAGAACAATAGAGGAGGGAGACGATTCAATGTTCATTCATTCACTACCGGATTTGGATGGTTGTACCATGGGCCTCAACAACTCACCCACTTCCATCCCAACATGGCACATATAAATAACGACACCATCCTAGATCGAAAGCGTAACTTTAGGTTGCGTCGTCCTCTTGTGAGGCGCAATCCTTGTCAGCATGAGGGACGCCGCACTGGCAGATGTGCCACCTTAAGAATGCCTTTTATGTATAGGAAAGCTTTATTGCCTCTCTGACTCTTTGCATCGACTATGCACACCCTTTTTAAGAATATATGACATAAAATCTACTCTATTGTCCCTGCTGATCAAAATGGAAGAAGAGAAGACCGATGAGCACGCTTCAGTATACCTCTTCGAGCACGGATATGGTGGCAGGCGCATAGTCAAGCTGCCGACCGCCGTGGTTGGACACGATCACACCGGCCACCCCAGCCTCCACTGCTTTCCTAGCTGTTTGTTCCCCACGGCGTTCAGTGTCACGCAGAAATAAATGATGATTAACAAGTTGCAAGATTAACACAAATTTATTCTCTCAATCCTCAATTACAGTGAGGATGTTTTACAGTGGCCACGGACTTACCATCCTCAGCCGTGAGGATGCCCTTCAGTAGAATCGGTAGGCTGGTTATGGATTTCAGCCACTCCACATCCTGCACAGAGGGTTACAGGAGACAGAATGTCAGAATTCATCTGCCAATTTCCAATATACTCCCGGAGGATTGGCTCCTTGTTTTAAGACATCAGTGCAGCAGCCTAGTACTGGAGCAGTTCAAGGTTACTGTCTCCCTATATATGCATACAGGGTAAGACTACATGTTATATCAGCATGTCCTACTACTGAGTGTGCCTAATTGTGCTTGAAACTACAGTTGAATATACTTATCAAGTACTGAAGCACATATTGTAGTATCTAAAACTTTAGTTTGCAATTTGCATATGGGTACCAATTTTCAATACCTTCCACGATAAGGATGGATCCATCGTATCCCGCACGTATTTCACAAGCTGCGAGCCGTCTGTCTGCAAATGCGAAATATATGAGTTTGTGCTTGAGTCTTTCAGAAAGGAAAATGAGTTCATGCAGTATCTGAGTATCATAAACTATTTTTTCCAGAACGAACAAATTATTTTCAAGTAAATATACTCTAGATAATTCTATCCAGCAGACATTGACTCACAGTATCAAGATTCTCTAATGAAATTAAACCTTCGAGGTTTGGCTTGGCAGGAGCAACCATCCTGCATGACCAAGCACATCAGCAAACTGAACATAAGAAGCCCGCATCATGGTGATTGTTTAAGATCTTGAAATGCCACATAAATATCTTTTATGTATAATTGTATCTCATGCTATTAATAACCTAAGATGATACTAAAAGAACCACCAGATTAAGGTAGAAATTCCCATATGGTTATTTTAGTGGGTTAGTATCTGTAGACTAAAAATAACATAATGTTGTGCAAAGAAATTTTAAAATATAACTTTACTTATTTCTAATATCACGTTCACGACGGCCGAGCATAGGATTATCAACTGTCAAAACAATTGCCTTGAATCCATTACTCTCGGCCCGCCGTACCAATGTTGCTGAAACAGCTCTCTTCTTAAACACCTATGATGTTTGTAGAAAATAAAATCAGAAATCACATCATCTTGAAAGGAATTATATATCTGGAGCTTGAAGTCTAGATGCCATACATATAACTGATAAAAACGAATCGCATCACAACTGGCGGCAACCTCCTCTATTCTGCAATTGGATGAGAAGGATAGCACCTGTATTTGACAAAGAAAAAAAATGTATAATCCACGCCGGAAATAAAAGTTGGCCGAAAGATCCTGAATTATCAGATGTCACCAACCATTAGGCTATTGCATGACGCTGCAGCTTTTGCTGTAGCCACCTCCCCTGAAATAAGCATTGTGATATGGGGATATTAGATTCCAAATTTTAACGTTCAAAAATAAAATTTTAATTTTGGGACCTTCTGGGTTTGCTATTGTGTGACCCCGTTGGTGCAACAATTATGGGAGAGGGCATGTTATATCCCAACAAGCTTGTCGACATGTCTATGTTGCTGACATCTACAAGAACCCGAGGTCGTAACCTGCAGAATACACACCAAGAAAATCTTCAAGTCTAAACTCTTCAGGTCAATGAAGATTTTACCTACAAGATTCATGTCTATAGGAAAGTACAAAATTCTTCCATATGCTGCGATATTGTCCCTCAATGTGTGTTCATCCTCCGCTCCTCCGTTGATGTAATCATAGTGCATCTTTGACAGTGCTTTCTTGGCGAGTTCTTGATACTCACGAATGTTGACTGGTAGATTATTCTCCATTTCTGCTGGTACATATAATGGTTATAGGTCATCCAGCTGATGCAAATATCTACTTAACCATATATCGGTCCGGAATATAGTTTTAACACATGACCAACTAAGCTGCATACTTTTCAGTGCTAGAACCCCATCATTACATCTTTTAAACATACTCCCTCCGTCCGCGAATAAGTGTACATCTACCTTTTGTACCAAGTCAAAATTTTAAAATTTTGACCAACTTTATAAAAAAGTGTAGCAGCATATATGATGTCAAATTGGTACATTATGAATCTACATTTCAAAACGAATCTAGTGGTACTAATTTAGTGCCATAAATGCTGCTACTTTTTCCTATAAAGTTGGCCAAAGTTTTAAAACTTTGACTTGGGACAAAAACTATATGTACACTTATTCACGGACGGAGGGAGTATACAGAGCTTCAATTGATGTCCCTATATTCCCCCTTGCAAAGAAAGTCTCTCTTTATACTTCAGAAAGAGCTATAAAATGCAGTAGTAACCGCCTTTTGGAGCTGCCCTTTTCCTTTTTAGTAGATAACCTACTGCTTATGTTCCCTGGTTTTTGAGCCAATTTGTTTTTCTTTCGAACATGAGGCGAATGCGTGTCGTTTCCCATTAGAAGTACACACACAAAGATGGAGAAAAAATTTACAGAGGGTAAACCGGCAAAGCCAGAAAGAACAGAAAATACCAACAAAAGCCTAAAAGCTAAGAAAGAAGAAAGCCAAAACTGCATTGCTACCACTGTCTATTGTAGGACCGGAGGCCGCGCGTGCAGATTATGCCATGAAGCATAGAAGAAAACCAGCCTATTGCATTTGAAAAATGGAATCCAGGAGAGTGAGTTTTTTTTTTTTGAGATCGCTTCTTGGTGCATGCATTAGGGAGTTCATAGCTTGTGTCGTAATTCTGGTCGTTTTGGGACCTGTGTGGCTGTTTTTGTTTATATGTTTATGTTTTTCTTTTGCTGTACTGTGGTCGTGGATTCTTTTCCAGCATGGTTTTAGATGATGTAGTTGTAGCTGTAGCCTGTACCAATGCAAATTGGGATGACTCCAGGATCTAAAACTACTCAAGTACAAAGCCCGGTGACTGCACACAATGATGCGAGTCGGCCTATTGTTCCAAGGTACTATCCCCAAAATGGATAAACTGAGGTACGGCTTAGCACTAATTCATAGAGAAATTCGACGCTCAGAAACCGCAAAACACATCTGAAAGTTCACTGGCAGAAATACAAAAATACGCAGCTACGTTCAGATCAGCGAGACCGGTGCTCTCTGGTGTATTACCTGTAGCGCTGGTAGCAGTGGCTACAACAAATTTGCACTAACAGAAATCAAGACGCAAAGAGAGCTGGAGAAATACAGCAAACCGAGAGCGGAACGGCCGTATGAGACAGCCAACTGAAGGAGGGCGTGGAGCAGCAAGCAAGCAAGCAACATACCTCTAGAGATTGGTTTAGGGGGGAATGGGCAGCAATGGAGATGCCTGGAGGATGAAATGACCAATGATTGCTAGCTGCTGGCTGGGAGCGGATAAGGTAACCAAGAATCAAGACAAAGCGGGACATGCCAATTTCAAACAGTATTGAACACGTCGATGGCGGATTTCAGCGAGGCGTTTCTGCGCGTATGACTAAAAATCTAGCACCAGGGAATAGCTGCCTTCTATTGCAAAACAAAAATTTAATAATGGGTTATGCTATTTAGCGGCGGCTCCGTCAATAACTATGAAAATAAAATAAAACGGAGCTAAGCCCATTTTGCTCTTTGCTTAAATCATGGGGGGAAATCATATAACCGAGTTAATTACATGGAGGTACCACAATTGGGGCATTGGGTGCGGATTGAAACCACTTTACATAATCTTTACATGTCAGTACAAATACTGGGGCGCACGACAACAGGACGATCTAAACGCCGTATAAACAGGTATTGACGCTGAAACTGATCGGTGGGCCCCTCCAAATTCTAGTCAGGTGCCACGATGGCCAATCGGCGCGTGCCCGCATGCTGACTAGGACGAGTACAACTCGGTCGTTCTTAACCTAGCTCGTTCGAACCAGTTCGGCCAGTCGTCCCTACCTCTCCCCTCAAACCCTACCTCTCTCGTGCGGCTGCTTTGCAGCGATGGCGTTGGTGACTCCGGTAGGCGGTGATGGCGGTGGAGACCTTCCCGGCTTAGGTAGCGCCGCGGCAGGAGGAATCGAAGGCGGTGGCGGCTACTCCAACTCTGCGTACTACAACGCCGACGACATTTCTTTGGATCCGGCGTTGTCCATGGGAGTAGCGGGTGCGGATGGCGCATATTTGGGTGGCGAACCCTAGCACTAGCCATTACTTGACGCATGGAATCGGTAGTGTGTTGTAAGTTATCCTTTCCTCCTACTCTTCTAACTAAAAATGGGGATTGGGGTTAGGTTTACTTTCTTCTTTTTTCTGTTAACTCCAAATGGGGATTAGGGTTTGCATCACTGTTCTTCCTTGCATGTCAACTCAAATTGTGGATTAGGCCTAACTGTTCATTCAAATTGTGGATTAGGGTTAACTTTTCATTCTCTTGTGTTCTGTTAAGACAAATTGTGGATTAGGCCTACTAATTACTTGAAATTGTCTTTGATCTGTAGTTTGTATGATGACATTTGGGATGTTAGGATACATTTTGATGCTCAGGAAAAGTTGGAGAAGAAGCTATGCAGTTCAGATGTAACATTTCTGAATTTAGTTGCACCGATGGAAACCCAAGGATTTGGTGTATATGATTCATTGTATTACATCGAGACTCCAGGATTAGGAGAGCAAGGGCTAGCATTGGTAGAGAGTAATGCTCAATTCCACCACTCGTGAGTGAATTTTGAAGGCAAGAATTATCCCCAATTGTGTATCAAGAGCCTGTTGTTCATGATCTCAATGGGCCTACTATTTTAGTTGTTGATCGGCAAGGTGTTGTCTTTGAAAGCCAGTGTGGCGGCTCCAATGCAGCTCATGGTCCTGCTATTTGCACACAAGAAAGCGGGAATGTAAATGCCAAGTTGAAAGTTGTTGTGCAAGAAGAAGAAGAAAAGGGATATGCTGGCAGTGATGCTTCTGACTCTGATTTTCAAGGTCAATATGGCAGTGACAATAACCCTTATTATATGGTTGCTTCTGAAGACATGGGGATAGAAGAGGGAAAGAGACAGAGAGAGCAAGAACTAGGAGAGGAATAAACATATGATGAAGAATCAGAAGAGGAAGTGCTACATTATGAGAGTGACATGGAGGTTGAAAAACTGTTTGAGCTGGAGGAAGATGAAAAATTTCGTTCAGTAGAAGAAGGAACTATAGTTGTACCTGCATAGAAGAAGCAAAAGTTGCCAGTTAGGACAGGACCAACAACAAGGTCACATTCTTGTGTATTAGAAGAAGAGGAACCTGATATTAAACCTTCACTAGATGAATAAGAGAAGGGTTTGGTGAAGGAGAGTGATGGTGATGGGTTTGAGCCACCGTCATTTGTCCTACCAAAGAAAAGGAAAGCCGGGAAAAAAGTGGCCAACTAGAAAATGGTACGATGAGAAAATGGAGCAACCACATCAGCAACTATGACTGCACATGTGTTTCAGGGATCAACATCAATTCAGAGATGCTTTGTTGAACTTACACATCACTCAGGTCAAAGGATAATTTTTTAATGTAGAGCAGAACATTGCAAGTTCTTTATTGTGGAAGATTTATAAAAGGGGGGAAACTTTTGTAATTAAGAAGTTGAGAATAAACCACACTTGCCTTAGTAGTACAAAGACAACCAGGGTCAGTGCCAAGTGGCTCGCAAAAAACTATGAGTCACCGTTCAGATCTTATCCAATACTAGCATTCGGACTTTGATTGATGCATGCTTGGAAAAGTGTGGTGTAGATGTGCCCAAGGCCATGGCATATAGGGGGGAAACCAGCTATTGATGTAGTGTTAGGAAAACACAAGAAGCAATGCGCGAGGGTTAGAGACTATGCTCAAACTGTGATGGATACAAATCCTGGGAGTAGAGTAAAATTGACTACTGTAACTCCAACACCCACGGAAAAATTCCCCATCTAGGACTACGATTCCATGCCATGTCCTACTGAAGGAAATATGCCCTAGAGGAAATAATAAAGTTATTATTTATTTCCTTATTTCATGATAAATGTTTATTATTCATGCTAGAATTGTATTAACCGGAAACATGATACATGTGTGAATACATAGACAAACAGAGTGTCACTAGTATGCCTCTACTTGACTAGCTCGTTAATCAAAGATGGTTATGTTTCCTAGCCATGGACAAAGAGTTGTCATTTGATTAACGGGATCACATCATTAGGAGAATGATGTGATTGACTTGACCCATTCCGTTAGCTTAGCACTTGATCATTTAGTATGTTGCTATTGCTTTCTTCATGACTTATACATGTTCCTATGACTATGAGATTATGCAACTCCTGTTTACCGGAGGAACACTTTGTGTGCTACCAAATGTCACAACATAACTGGTTGATTCTAAAGGTGCTCTACAGGTGTCTCTGAAGGTACTTGTTGGGTTGGCGTATTTCGAGATTAGGATTTGTCACTCTGATTATCGGAGAGGTATCTCTCGGCCCACTCAGTAATGCACATCACTATAAGCCTTGCAAGCATTGCAGCTAATGAGTTAGTTGCGGGATGATGTATTACGGAACGAGTAAAGAGACTTGCCGGTAACGAGATTGAACTAGGTATTGAGATACCAACGATCGAATCTCGGGCAAGTAACATACCGATGACAAAGGGAACAACGTATGTTGTTATGCGATCTGACCGATAAAGATCTTCGGAGAATATGTGGGAGCCAATATGAGCATCCAGGTTTCGCTATTGGTTATTGACCGAAGACGTGTCTCGGTCATGTCTACATAGTTCTCGAACCCGTAGGGTCCGCATGCTTAAGGTTTCGATGGCAGTTATATTATGAGTTTATGTGTTTTGATGTACCGAAGGAGTTCGGAGTCCCAGATGAGATCGGGGACATGACGAGGAGTCTCGAAATGGTTGATACGTAAGGATAGATATATTGGACGACTATATTCGGACTTCGGAAAGGTTCCGAGTGATTCGGGTATTTTTCGGAGTACCGGAGAGTTACGGGAATTCGCCGGGGAGTATATGGGCCTTATTGGGCCATACGGGAATAGAGGAGAGAGGCCGAAAGGAAGGAGGCGCGCAGCCCCCCTCTGGTCCGAATTGGACAAGGGGTGCAACCCCCTTTTCCTTCCTCCTCTCCCCCTCTTTCCCCCTTTCTCCTACTCCAACAAGGAAGGAGGGAGTCCTACTCCCGGTGGGAGTAGGACTCCCCTTGGCATGCCCCCTCCTAGGCCGGCCGCCCCCTCTCCCCTTGCTCCTTTATATACGGGGGCAGGGGGGCACCTCTAGACACAACAACAATTGATCGTTTGATCTTTTAGCCGTGTGCGGTGCCCCCCTCCACCATAGTCCACCTCGATAATACTGTAGCGGTGCTTAGGCGAAGCCCTGCGTCGGTAGAACATCATCATCGTCACCATGCCGTCGTGCTGACGAAACTCTCCCTCAACACTCGGCTGGATCGGAGTTCGAGGGGCGTCATCGGGCTGAACATGTGCTGAACTCGGAGGTGCCATACATTCGGTACTTGATCGGTCGGATCATGAAGACGTACGACTACATCAACCGCGTTGTGCTAACGCTTCCGCTTACGGTCTACAAGGGTATGTAGACAACACTCTCCCCTCTCGTTGCTATGCATCACCATGATCTTGCGTGTGCGTAGGAAATTTTTGAAATTACTACGTTCCCCAACAGTGGCATCCGAGCCTGGTTTTATGCGTTGATGTTATATACACGAGTAGAACACAAGTGAGTTGTGGGCGATATAAGTCATACTGCTTACCAGCATGTCATACTTTGGTTCGGCGGTATTGTTGGATGAAGCGGCCCGGACCGACATTGCGCGTACGCTTACGCGAGACTGGTTCTACTGACGTGCTTTGCACACAGGTGGCTGGCGGGTGTCAGTTTCTCCAACTTTAGTTGAACCGAGTGTGGCTACGCCCGGTCCTTGCGAAGGTTAAAACAACACCAACTTGACAAACTATCGTTGTGGTTTTGATGCGTAGGTAAGAACGGTTCTTGCTAAAGCCCATAGCAGCCACGTAAAACTTGCAACAACAAATTAGAGGATGTCTAACTTGTTTTTGCAGGGCATGTTGTGATGTGATATGGTCAAGACATGATGCTAAATTTTATTGTATGAGATGATCATGTTTTGTAACCGAGTTATCGGCAACTGGCAGGAGCCATATGGTTGTCGCTTTATTGTATGCAATGCAATCGCCCTGTAATGCTTTACTTTATCACTAAGCGGTAGCGATAGTCGTAGAAGCGAGACGACAACGATGCTACGATGGAGATCAAGGTGTCGTGCCGGTGACGATGGTGATCATGACGGTGCTTCGGAGATGGAGATCACAAGCACAAGATGATGATGGCCATATCATATCACTTATATTGATTGCATGTGATGTTTATCTTTTATGCATCTTATCTTGCTTTGATTGACGGTAGCATTATAAGATGATCTCTCACTAAATTTCAAGATAAAAGTGTTCTTCCTAAGTATGCATCGTTGCCAAAGTTCATCGTGCCCAGACACCACGTGATGATCGGGTGTGATAAGCTCTACATCCATCTACAACGGGTGCAAGCCAGTTTTGCACACGCAGAATACTTGGGTTAAACTTGACGAGCCTAGCATATGCAGATATAGCCTCGGAACACTGAGATCGAAAGGTCGAGCGTGAATCATATAGTAGATATGATCAACATAGTGATGTTCACCATTGAAAACTACTCCATTTCACGTGATGATCGGTTATGGTTTAGTTGATTTGGATCACGTGATCACTTAGATGATTAGAGGGATGTCTATCTAAGTGGGAGTTCTTAAGTAATATGATCAATTGAACTTTAATTTATCATGAACTTAGTCCTGGTAGTATTAGCATATCTATGTTGTAGATCAATAGCTCGCGATGTTGCTCCCCGTTTTATTTTAATATGTTCCTAGAGAAAAACTATGTTGAAAAATGTTAGTAGCAATGATGCGGATTGGATCCGTGATCTGAGGATTATCCTCATTGCTGCACAGAAGAATTATGTCCTTGATGCACCACTAAGTGACAGACCTATTGCAGGAGCAAATGCAGACGTTATGAATGTTTGGCTAGCTCAATATGATGACTACTTGATAGTTTAGTGCACCATGCTTAAAGGCTTAGAATCGGGATTTCAAAGACGTTTTGAACGTCATGGACCATATGAGATGTTCCAGGAGTTGAAGTTAATATTTCAAGCAAATACCTGAGTTGAGAGATATGAAGTCTCCAACAAGTTCTATAGCTAAAATATGGAGGAGAATAGCTCAAGCAGTGAGCATGTGCTCAGATTGTCTGGGTACTACAATCTCTTGAATCAAGTGGGAGTTAATCTTCCAGATAAAATAGTGATTGACAGAATTCTCTAGTCACCATCACCAAGTTAGTAGAACTTCGTGATGAACTATAATATGCAAGGGAGAACGGAAACAATTCCCAAGCTCTTCGTGATGCTGAAATCGACGAAGGTAGAAATCAAGAAAAACATCAAGTGTTGATGGTTGACAAAACCACTAGTTTCAAGAAAAAGCAAAGGGAAGAAGGGGAACTTCAAGAAGAACGGCAAGCAAGTTGCTGCTCAAGTGAAGAAGCCCAAGTATGGTCCTAAGCCTGAGACTAAGTGCTTCTACTACAAAGGGACTGGTCACTGGAAGTGGAACTACCCCAAGAATTTGGCGGATAAGAAGGATGGCAAAGTGAACAAAGGTATATTGGATATACATGTTATTGATGTGTACTTTACTAGTGTTTATAGCAACCCCTCGGTATTTGATACTGGTTCAGTTGCTAAGAGCAGTAACTCGAAACGGGAGTTGCAGAATGAACAGAAACTAGTTAAGGGTGAAGTGACGATGTGTGTTGGAAGTAGTTCCAAGATTGATAGGATCATCATCGCACACTCCCTATACTTTCGGGATTAGTGTTGAACCTAAATAAGTGTTATTTAGTGTTTGCGTTGAGCATGAATATGATTGGATCATGTTTATTGCAATACGGTTATTCATGTAAGCTAGAGAATAATTGTTGTTCTGCTTACATGAATAAAAACCTTCTATGGTCATACACCGAATGAAAATGGTTTGTTGGATCTCGATCGTGGTGATACACATTTTCATAATATTGAAACCAAAAGATGCAAAGTTAATAATGATAGTGCAACTTATTTGTGGCACTGCCGTTTAGGTCATATTGGTGTAAAGCGCATGAAGAAACTCCATGCTGATGGGCTTTTGGAATCACTTGATTATGAATCACTTGATGCTTGCGAACCATGCCTAATGGGCAAGATGACTAAAACACTGTTCTCCGAAACAATGGAGCGAGCAACTGACTTATTGGAAATAATACATACTGATGTATGCAGTCCGATGAGTATTAAGGCTCGCGGCAAGGATCGTTATTTTCTAACCTTCACAGATGATTTGAGCAGATATGGATATATCTACTTAATGAAGCACAAGTCTGAAACATTTGAAAAGTTCAAAGAATTTCAGAGTGAAGTGGAGGATCATCGTAACAAGAAAATAAAGTTTCTGTGATTTGATCGCGGAGACAAATATTTGAGTTACGAGTTTGGTCTTCAATTAAAACAATGTGGAATAGTTCCACAAACTCATGCCACCTGGAACACCACAGCTTAATGGTGTGTCCGAATGTCATAATCGTACTTTATTGGATATAGTGCAATCTATGATGTCTCTTACCGATTTACCACTATCATTTTGGGGTTATGCATTACAGACAGCTGCATTCACTTTAAATAGGGCACCATCGAAATCCGTTGAGACGAAATCTTATGAACTGTGGTTTGGCAAGAAACCAAAGTTGTCGTTTGTTAAAGTTTGGGGCTGCGATGCTTATGTGAAAAAGTTTCAACCTGATAAGCTCGAACCTAAATCGGAGAAGTGTGTCTTCATAGAATACCCAAAGGAAACTGTTGGGTACAACTTCTATCACAGATCCAAAGGCAAAATATTCGTTGCTAAAATGGATCCTTTCTAGAGAAGGAGTTTCTCTCAAAAGAAGTGAGTGGGAGAAAATTAGAACTTGATAAGGTAATAGTACCTTATCCTGAATTGGAAAATAGTTCATCACTGAAATCAGTTCCAATGATTCCTACACCAATTAGTGAGGAAGCTAATGATAATGATCATAAAACTTCAGAACAAGTTACTACAGAACCTCGTAGGTCTTCCAGAGTACCGTCCGCACTAGAGTGGTACAGTAATCCTGTTCTGGAAGTCATGTTACTAGACCATGATGAACCTACGAACTATGAGGAAGCGATGATGAGCTCAGATTCCGTGAAATGGATCGAGGCCATAATATCTGAGATAGGATCCATGTATGAGAACATGGTATGGAGTTTGGTTGACTTGCTCGATGATCAGCAAGCCATGTTAAATAAATGGATCTTCAAGAGGAAGACGGACACTGATAGTAGTGTTACTATCTACAAAGCTCGACTTGTTGCGAAAGGTTTTCGACAAGTTCAAGGTGTTGAATATGATGAGATTTTCTCACTGTAACGATGCTTAAGTCTGTCTTAATCATGTTAGCAATTGCCACATTTTATGAAATCTGGCAAATGAATATCAAAACTGTGTTCCTGAATGGATTTCTGGAAGAAGAGTTGTATATGATGCAACCAAAAGGTTTTGTCGATCCGAAAGGTGCTAACAAAATGTGCAAGCTCCAGCGATCCATCGATGGACTGGTGCAAGCATCTCGGAGTTGGAATATACGCTTTGATGAGTTGATCAAAGCATATGGTTTTATACAGACTTTTGGAAAGGCCTGTATTTACAAGAAAGTGAGTGGGAGCACTACAGCCTTTCTAATAAGTATATGTGAATGACATATTGTTGATCGAAAATGATGTAGAATTTTCTGGAAAGCATAAAGAAGTGTTTGAAAGGAGTTTTTCAAAGAAAGACCTCAGTAAAGCTGCTTACACATTGAGCATCAAGATCTATATAGATAGATCAAGTCGCTTGATAAGATTTTTCAATGAGTACATACCTTGATAAGATTTTGAAGTAGTTCAAAATGGAATAGTCAAAGAAGGTGTTCTTGCCTGTGTTGAAAGGTGTGAAGTTGAGTAAGACTCAAAACCCGACCATGGTAGAAAATAGAAAGAGAATGAAAAAGCATTCCCTATGCCTCAGTCATAGGTTCTATAAAGTATGCTATGTTGTATACCAGACATATTGTATACCTTGCTCTGAGTTTGGCGAAGGAATACAATTTTGATCTAAGAGTAGATCACCGGACAGCGGTCAAGAATATCCTTAGTGAGGACTAAGGAGATGTTTCTCGATTATGGAGGTGATAAAAAGAGCCCGTCGTGAAGAGTTACATCGGTGCAAGCTTTTACACCGATCCAGATGACTCTAAGTCTCAATCTGGATACATATTGAAAGTGGGAGCAATTAGCTAGAGTAGCTCCGTACAAAACATTGTAGACATAGAATATTTTGCAAAATACATACGGCTCTGAATGTGACAGACCCATTGACTAAACTTCTCTCACGAGCAAAACATGATCACACCTTAGTACTCTTTGGGTGTTAATCAGATAGCGATGTGAACTAGATTATTGACTCTAGTAAACCCTTTCGGTGTTGGTCACATGACGATGTGAACTATGGGTGCTAATCATATACAGATATGAATATTGGTGTTAAATCACATGGCGATGTGATCTAGATTATTGACTCTAGTGCAAGTGGGAGACTGAAGGAAATATGCCCTAGAGGCAATAATAAAGTTATTATTTATTTCCTTATTTCATGATAAATGTTTATTATTCATGCTAGAATTGTATTAACCGGAAACATGATACATGTGTGAATACATAGACAAACAGAGTGTCACTAGTATGCCTCTACTTGACTAGCTCGTTAATCAAAGATGGTTATGTTTCCTAGCCATAGACAAAGAGTTGTCATTTGATTAACGGGATCACATCATTAGGAGAATGATGTGATTGACTTGACCCATTCCGTTAGCTTAGCACTTGATCGTTTAGTATGTTGCTATTGCTTTCTTCATGACTTATACATGTTCCTATGACTATGAGATTATGCAACTCCCATTTACCGGAGGAACACTTTGTGTGCTACCAAACGTCACAATATAACTGGGTGATTATAAAGGTGCTCTACAGGTGTCTCCGAAGGTACTTGTTGGGTTGGCGTATTTCGAGATTAGGATTTGTCACTCCGATTGTCGGAGAGGTATCTCTGGGCCCACTCAGTAATGCACATCACTATAAGCCTTGCAAGCATTGCAGCTAATGAGTTAGTTGCAGGATGATGTATTACAGAACGAGTAAACAGACTTGCCAGTAATGAGATTGAACTAGGTATTGAGATACCGACGATTGAATCTCGGGCAAGTAACATAGCTATGACAAAGGGAACAACATATATTGTTATGTGGTCTGACCGATAAAGATCTTCGTAGAATATGTGGGAGCCAATATGAGCATCCAGGTTCCGCTATTGGTTATTGACCGGAGATGTGTCTCGGTCATGTCTACATAGTTCTCGAACCCGTAGGGTCCGCACGCTTAAGGTTTCGATGACAATTATATTATGAGTTTATGTGTTTTGATGTACCGAAGGAGTTCAGAGTCCCGGATGAGATCGGGGACATGACGAGGAGTCTCGAAATGGCCAAGACGTAAAGATCGATATATTGGACGACTATATTCGGACTTCGGAAAGGTTCCGAGTGATTCGGGTATTTTTCGGAGTACCGGAGAGTTACGGGAATTCGCCGGGGAGTATATGGGTCTTATTGGGCCATACGGGAATAGAGGAGAGAGGCCAAAAGGAAGGAGGCACGCAGCCCCCCTCTGGTCCGAATTGGACAAGGGCTGCAGCCCCCTTTTCCATCCTCCTCTCCCCCTCTTTCCCCCCTTCTCCTACTCCAACAAGGAAGGAGGGAGTCCTACTCTCGGTGGGAGTAGGACTCCCCTTGGCGTGCCCCTCCTAGGCCGGCCGCCCCTCCCCCCTTGCTCCTTTATATACAGGGGCAGGGGGCACCTCTAGATACAACAACAATTGATCGTTTGATCTTTTAGCCGTGTGCGGTGCCCCCCTCCACCATAGTCCACCTCGATAATACTGTAGCGGTGCTTAGGCGAAGCCTTGCGTCGGTAGAACATCATCGTCGTCACCACACCGTTGTGCTGACGAAACTCTCCCTCAACACTCGGCTGGATCGGAGTTCGAGGGACGTCATCGGGCTGAACGTGTGCTGAACTCGGAGGTGCCGTACGTTCGGTACTTAATTGGTCGGATCGTGAAGACGTACGAATACATCAACCCGTTGTGCTAACGCTTCCGCTTATGGTCTACAAGGGTATGTAGACAACACTCTCCCCTCTCGTTGCCATGCATCACCATGATCTTGCGTGTGCGCAGAATTTTTTTGAAATTACTACGTTCCCCAACACCTACTGCATCAACTGAGAAAGGGAGGGCGATAACCCCAAAAGTATAGGGGATTGCAACAGTTTACAAGGGTAGAGTATTCAACCCAAATTTATTGATTGGACACAAAGGGAGCCAAAGAATACTTGTAAGTATTAGCAGTTGAGTTTTCAATTCAACCACACCTAGAGACTAAATATCTGCAATAGCGTGATCAGTAGCACAGTAGTATGGTAATTCAGTAGTAGTAGTAGTAGTAGTAGTAGTAGTAGTAGTAGTAGTAGTAGTAGTAGTAGTAGTAGTAGTAACGATAGCAATGGTAATAGTAACAACAGTCACAATAGTTTGTAGCAGTTGTAACAATAGTAACTTAGCAAGAACTATATGTGAAAGACTTGTAGGCATTGGATCAGTGATAACGTTGGATAATATTCATCATCCAGTCATAACCTAGGGCGACACAAAACTAGCTCTAATTCATCAATATAATGTAGGCATGTATTCCGTAAATAGTCATACATGCTTATGGAAAAGAACTTGCATGACATCTTCTGTCCTGCCCTCCCGTGGCAGCGGGGTCCGTAAGGAAACTAAGGGATATTAAGGCCTCCTTTTAATAGAGAACCGGAACAAAGCATTAACACATAGTGAATACATGAACTCCTCAAACTACGGTAATCACCTGAAAGAATCTCAATTAATGTCACCTTGGGGTATGCAGATCATAACATGTAGTAGGTGCATATAACTTGCAAGATCGGATCAAGAACACAAATATATTGGTGAAAACATAAACGGTTCAGATCTCAAATCATGGAACTCGTGCCCTAGTGACAAGAATTATGCATAGCAAAGTCATAGCAACATCAATCTCAGAACATAGTGGATATTAAGGATCAAGCCCTAACAAAACTATCTCGGTTACATGATGAATCTCGTCCAACCCATCACCGTCCAGTGAGCCTACGAAGGAATTACTCACTCCCGACAGTGAGCATCATGAAATTGGTGATGGAGGATGGTTGATGATCACGAAGACGGAAGATCCCCCTCTCCTCAGCCTCGAACGGACTCCAGATATGGCCTCCCAATGAAGAACAGGAGGTGGCGACAGCTCCGTATCGTAAAACACGATGAAACTTCCTTCATGATTTTTTTCTTGGGAAATAGGAATTTATAGAGTTGGAGTTAGGTTCAGCGGAGCCTCGAGGGGCCCACTACCCACCAGGGTGCGCCAGAGGGTGGTGGCGTGCCGTGGTGCCTAGTGGGCAGCAGGCCCCGCTCCAGTGGGTCTTTGCTCCAATATTTTTCTTCTATTTCAAAATAATTCTCCAAAAAGTTTCATCCAATTCCGAGAATTTTTATTTCTACACAAAAACAACACCATGGTAGTTCTGCTGAAAACATCATCAGTCCGGGTTAGTTTCATTCAAATCATGCAAATTAGAATCCAAAACAAGAGCAAAAGTGTTTAGAAAAGTAGATGCGATGGAGACGTATCAGAGGGGTTTCTAAAGGGGTGTAGACCATTCATTGGCCAGTTTCTTTACCTTGTGCACTACTTACATATTGTTTCAGATTTAAATGCGTTTAACTATTTTAAATGTCAGTTCTGCTTGCTCATTTAGGTGTTGATGTATGCTTTATTAAGCTAACTGCTGGTGCTCAACTCCTCGCCGCCACTGGAAGAGATGGCAACAACAATATATACCCACTAGCATTTGCTATTGTTGGACAAGAGGACATAGAGTCGGTATTGGTTTCTTCACCAACTTAAGATTTGCCAAGGAGGAGAAGCTAGATAGTTTGGTCCATATACTATCTTGTCTGGTAGATAGAAGTTATGTGTATGCATCTTTACAACCATGTTACATATGTTATTACATGTTTGCTCTTTCCTAGTAAGTAGCTAAGCTTAACATCTTATATTCTGTGCACCAGGGGTGTGACAGCCCGAGACCGACGCTCTAGATGCCTTCCATTATTTCTTGAGCTAGGCGTGTCAATTATTTATTAGTTGCATTCATTATCGCATCATTCGCATTGCATCGGTAGTCCACTGTCGTCGTTCTTCTTTTGTTTGGCTTCATATGTAGTCAGATCCTCCTCTTTTGTATGATGATTGCTATGTATTGATGTATTGATATATTCATGTTGTATCTTGTGGCAAGTGTAAGACAACTATATCTTGTATTCTCTTCTATTCAGTTGATGGTATCTTGTAATGATGTCCACCTTGCTATGCGACTCGACATATGCTTCTATCCTTATCAAGATTTCATATCTTGATCGGGCTAGAGCCGCATGTTGGATATTACAAGGGGCTACTAAATGCAGTGAGTCAAGTGTTTCCTAATTGCCACCAAAGATTCTACCTTAAACACTTTTATGGAAACTTCCAAGATGTTGGGTTTAGGGGGGAGGGGTCTTAAGAAGTGCGTGGACAATGCCAGTTATGCCTATAATGAACACAAATTTCATATCACAATGAATGATCTGAGAGCTGAATGTGAGGAAGCTTGGGAGTGGCTTAGTGTAATACCAAAAATAACTTGGGCAGGGCATGCATTTGAGACAAATTGCAAGACTGACTTGGTAGTTAACAACTTGTCTGAGGTTTTTAACAAGTACATCCTAGATGTTAGGAAAAAATAAGTAGATGGTGAGGTGGCACAAGAATAGAGAGATTGCAAAGGCATCCGGAAGGGAGATTACATCATATTATAGTGAAGCTAGAGGTTGAGAAGGAGAGGGATAAATACTGCAAACTAATACTAGCTGGTGTCAACTTATGGCAAGTTACAAGTGGGAAGCAAAACACATGTTGTGAATTTGGAACTTGAGACATGTGGTTGCAGAAAGTGGGACTTCAGTGGCATCCCACACAACCATGTCATCTGAGCAATAAACAAGGCTAAAAGGTTTCTAGAGGATTGTGTGAACAAATTATTCAAGAAACCATTTTACCTGACAGCTTATGAACCAATGATCTATCATGTTCCTGGTCAGCATGAATGGACAAAGACCCCTGGTTCAGACATAGAACTGTTGGGAAACATAGCATGCAATTTCAAAAAAAATTCCTACGCTCACACAAGATCTATCTAGGAGATGCATAACAACGAGAGGGAGAGAGTGTGTCTACGTAGCCTTGTAGACCGAAAGCGGAAGCGTTAACTTAACGCGGTTGATGTAGTCGAACGTCTTCTCGAATCAACCGATCAAGTACCGAACGTATGACACCTCTGAGTTTTGCACACGTTCAGCTCGATGACATGCCTTATACTCTTGATCCAGTAGAGGCACGAAGGAGCCGATGAGTTCCCCCAGCACAATGGCGTGATGACGGTGTTGGTGAAGTGATCCGCGCAGCCTTCGCGTAAGCACTATGACAATATGACCGGAGGAGTAAACGGTGGTGGGGGGCACTGCACACGGCTAAACAATTGATGTGCTTTGGGGTGCCCCCCACCCCCATATATAAAGGAGGAGGGGAGGAGGCCAGCCACAAGGGGCGCGCCAAGGGAGGGGGGAGTCCTACTAGGACTCCACTCCTAGTAGGATTCGCCCCCCTCTTTTTCCTTCTTCCGGAGGGGGAAAAGGGGGAAGGGAGAGGGAATAGGAGAAGGAAAGGGGGGCACGCCCCCTCCCCTAGTCCAATTAGGACTCCCTATGGGAGGGGGATGCACGGCCACCCCTTGTGGGTTGCATCCCCTCTGTGGCCCATGTAGGCCCAACAATTCCCCGATGGGTTCCGGTAACCTCCTGGTACTCCGAAAAATATCCGAACCTTTCTGAAACCATTCCGGTGTTCGAATATAACCTTACAATATATCAATCTTTACCTCTCGACCATTTCGAGACTCCTCGTCATGTCCGTGATCTCATCCGGGACTCCGAACAACCTTCAATCACCAAAACACATAAAGTTTATAATACCTATCGTCATCGAACATTAAGTGTGCGTACCCTACAGGTTCGAGAACTATGTAGATATGACCGAGACACCTCTCCGGTCAATAACCAATAGCGGAACCTAGATGCTCATATTTTTCCCACATATTCTATGAAGATCTTTATCGGTCGAACTGCAATGTCAACATAGTTATTCCCTTTGTCATCGGTATGTTACTTGCCCGAGATTCGATCGTCGGTATCTTCATACCTAGTTCAATCTCGTTACTGGCAAGTCTCTTTACTCGTTCTGTAGTGCATCATCCTGCAACTAACTCATTAGTCACATTGCTTGCAAGGCTTCATATGATGTGCATTACCGAGAGGGCCCGGAGATGCCTCTCCGATACTCGGAGTGACAAATCCTAATCTCGATGTATGCCAACCCAACAAACACCTTCGGAGATACCTGTAGAGCATCTTTATAATCAACTAGTTACGTTGTGATGTTTGATAGCACACAAGGCTTTCCTCCGGTGTCCGGGAGTTGCATAATCTCATAGTCGGAGGAATATATATTTGACACGAAGAAAGCAGTAGCAATAAAACTGAATGATCATTATGCTAAGCTAATGGATTAGTCTTGTCCATCACATCATTCCACTAATGATGTGATCCCGTTTATAAAATGACAACTCATGTCCATGGCTAGGAAACTTAACCATCTTTGATCAACGAGCTAGTCTAGTAGAAGCATATTAGGGACACGTAGTTTTTGTCTGTGTACTCACACATGTATCAAGTTTCCGGTGAATACAATTATAGAATGAATAATAAACATTTATCATGAATAAGGAAATATAAAATAACAACTTTATTATTGCCTCTAGGGCATATTTCCTTCAAGAACCACCTGCATTTAAATTGAAGAAGGGAAGAAAGAAAGAGAAGAGGATAAAGGGGAAATTTGAAGTCCCAAAGCCAATGGACACTTCAATAATGGGGATTATAACATGTGGCAATTGTGGACTCCAAGGACATAGGTACACAAGCTGTCTGAAACAGTTGCAGCTTGAGCTGGCTTTGAGGGAAAACAAAAATGTGGTAATCCCCTTTATCCTCTTCAAAATTTCACATGTTTGTATATTACTTCTTCTACATAACTTACTTGTATGTTCACTATTTTATGTGTGTATGCAAGCCTTATGCAAGGAATTCGCAACGAAGAACTACTGTTGCTTGTCCTACACCACCAAGAGCTCCTGCTGCTGCATCTGCTCCTCCTCCACCACCAAGAGCTCCTACTACTTCTGCAATATCTGGAAGAGGTGCTGGAAGAACTAGTGTTGCAAGGAATCCATCTGGAAGAGGTGCTGGTGGAGGAGGTGCTGCTGGGAGAGGTGCTGGAAGGAGTTCAAGGGCATTCTTTGCCCCAAGGGAATTTATTGCCTCCACTTCTGGTGCTCCTCCACCTTCTGGTGGCAAACGATTCGAAGACCATGAAGATGCCAACGGAGTAGACGCGTGTTGTAGACGAAGAACGTCGACGAGTGACACAAACCAATATGCGATCAGAAAACTGTAGGACCTTGAAGTATGTCTAGAGGGGGGTGATTAGACTACTTGACCAATTAAAAACTTAACCTTTCCCCAATTTTAGTCTTTGGTGGATTTTAGCTATCTTAGCACAAGTCAAGCAATCTTCACACAATTCAAGCAAGCATGCAAAGAGTATATGAGCAGCGGAAATTAAAGCAAGCAACTTGCAAGAATGTAAAGGGAAGGGTTTGGAGATTTCAAACGCAATTTGGAGACATGATGATTTTTGAGCCGTGGTTCCGATAGGTGGTGCTATCATACATCCACGTTGATGGAGACTTCAACCCACGAAGGGTAACGGTTGCGCGAGTCCACGGAGGGCTCCACCCATGAAGGGCCCACGAAGAAGCAACCTTGTCTATCCCACCATGGCCATCGCCCACGAAGGACTTGGCTCACTAGCGGTAGATCTTCACAAAGTAGGCGATCTCCTTGCCCTTACAAACTCCTTGGTTCAACTCCACAATCTTGTTGGAGGCTCCCAAGTGACACCTAGCCAATCTAGGAGACACCACTCTCCAAGAAGTAACAAATGGTGTGTTGATGGTGAACTCCTTGCTCTTGTGCTTCAAATGATAGTCTCCCCAACACTCAACTCTCTCTCATAGGATTTGGATCTGGTGGAAAGAAGATTTGAGTGGGAAGCAACTTGGGGAAGGCTAGAGATCAAGATTCATATGGTAGGAATGGAATATCTTGGCCTCAACACATGAGTAGGTAGTTCTCTCTCAGAAATGGTAAGTTGGAAGTGTAGGTTTGTTCTGATGGCTCTCTCCACGAATGAAGAGGAGGTGGAGGGGTATATATAGCCTCCACACAAAATCTAACCATTACACACAATTTACCAATCTCGGTGGGACCGAATCAACAAACTCGGTCGGACCGATTCAGTAAACCTAGTGACCGTTAGTGATTTCGGTGGGACCGACATGCAACTCGGTAGGACCGATATGGTTAGGGTTAGGGCATAACGTAATCTCGGTGAGACCGATTACACAAATTCGGTGAGACTGATTTTGGTAATTAGCTAACCAGAGAGTTGGTCAGGTAAACTCGGTGGGACCGATTTGCTCTTTTCGTTGAGACCGAAATGTTACGAAAGGGAAACAGAGAGTTTACATTGCAATCTCGGTGGGACTGATCGCGCACTTCGGTTAGACCAAAGCGTTGCAAAGGGAAACAGAGAGATTACAATCCCATCTCGGTGAGACCGAGATCCCTATCAATGAGACCGATTTGCCTAGGGTTTGTGGCAGTGGCTGTGACATTTGAACTCGGTGGCGCCGTATAGAAAGAATCGGTTGGGCTGAGTTTGACTTTAGGTTTAGGTCATATGTGGATATGATAAAGTAGTTGAGGGTTTTTGGAGCATATCACTAAGCACTTGTAGCAAGAAACTCATCAGGCAACACCTCATCCCTCTTTGATAGTATTGGCTTTTCCTATAGACTCAATGTGATCTTGGATCACTAAAATATAAAATGTAGAGTCTTGAGCTTTTGAGCTTGAGCCAATCCTTTTATCCTTAATATTTTGAGGGATCCACTTTCATCATCCATGCCATGCCATTCATTGAGCTTTCCTGAAATATTTATCTTAGAATAGTATTAGCTCAATGAGCTATATGTTATGAATTACCAAAACCACCTAGGGATAGTTGCACTTTCAATCTCCCCCTTTTTGGTAATTGATGACAACATATAGATCAAAGCTTCGACAAATGATAATAAGATTGAAAAAACATCATCGCTTTGAGAAGTATGTGATAAGCAAGAGCTCCCCCTAAATTTATGCATAGTTTAAGATTTTCTTTGGACTGCAAATGCACAAGGAATTAGGCTCATGGGTTACTCTTCCATGTCACATACATCTTGGTGGAGCGCTCAAAATAATAAAGATTGAATACATGCACTCATCACCAAGCAAAGTGAATGATCATATAAAGATAAATAAGATAATATCACCTAACAAGCATAAGTGTAGCTTATGATCAAACATATGATCATCAATATCTCACAGATAATAGCATAGTATCTCAAGCAAGAAAAAGCAAATAAAGTTCAACCACGAAGACAAGAGAGAACAAAAGCAAACTCTCTCTCTCTCTCGAAGCCTATGATCTATACATTTTTCTCCCCCTTTGGCAACAAGTTACCAAAAAGTTCCTAGAAAATGCATAGTACTATTTCATCTCTCAGGCTTGGTCTTCAGTTGGTGGTGTAGAGATGGCTCCTTGGACGAAGACTTCAGTAGATGTGGATGGAGCTGAAGGAGTTGGTGCTGGAGCTGGTTGCACTGGAGCTGTAGCTGGTGCAGATGAAGTGGCTCTGGTGTCTATTACTGGCTCTGTAGCTGATCTCTGAGCTCGAGGCACTCTGGCAAATGCATCAGTAGTTGTCCTGCCCTTCCTCTCCTGCATGTCATCATGTAGCTGCTCCACAACTGACTGAATCTCAGTTACTTTGACATCTAAATCATAGAATTTTTGTTCCATGATTCTTTCCAGGCTCTCCTGGTTTTGAGTTAGTGTGGCCAACCCCTTCTCAATCCTCAGAGTTGATGCTATCAAGTAACCAAGCTGGTCCTGCTTGCTCTTCAAGAAGTACTCAGATACCTCCTCTAGAGTTGGCATCTTGGCAGCCTTCTCCTTCTTTGCCTCCTCCTTCTTCTCTTGAGCTTGCACTGAGGATGGTTCATTCTCATTCATGACAACTTTATTGTCCTCAAAGTCTAGATAGAGAACAAAGTGTTCCTTATCCAACATATATTTGCATGTGCCCATCTTTGAGTTGATCAGCTCCTGGATTTGTGGGGCATACCCACAACTTCTCTTTTGGTCTGCTGCTGTCCTCTTGATAGTCTCAACTATGAGGCTCATGACCTTGAATTTCTGTGGCACATCAAATATGTGTAGCAAATTAATTGCATGCCCTCTGATCATGTTGTGGTCACCTGACTTGGGCAAAAGAGTGTGCCTAAGGATCCAGTTGATCGTTGGCAGCCCTGACAGAAGAAAATGAACGGACCCAAACTTGAAAGTCTCAAGTGCCTTGTATGGGATCTCCTTGTACATATGTGACATAGAATTGTGATCCTTTTTCTTCTTGGAGTAGACATCCAAGTCATCTTCTTTCTCCTCTGGGGCATTGATCAGATTGGCCCATTCCTCAATAGTTGATTGGTACCTTGTACCTTCAAACATCCAGACAATTCTGCCATCAGGATAAAAGTGAGCTGTGGAGTAGAATTGCATAACTAGCTCATCATTCCAGTTTGTGAACTTCTGTCCAACAAACTCATCAACTCCACAAGCCTTAAAGCTGTCAAATACTCCTGGGTAGTGATCCTCATTTTCCTTCATGTATTTCCAGTCTACCCACCTCATATCACAGACTATGGGCTTCTTATCCAACAACACAGTCTCATAGAAGTCCTGCTATTCCTTAGTGTGGAACCTGTAATCAACAGCAGTTCTTCTTCTGATTGCATATGGATCAGACAATCTCCACTGCTTGAGCCCTACATCTTTTCTCAGCTTCATATTCTCAGCCACTGTATGAGCATCGTTGTGGTCTGGAATCTTGGGTTTGAGCTTCCTCAGGACTTGTCCTTCATCTTCTTCCTCAGCTGCAACTTCAGGCACTGGGGCCTTGTTCTTCTCAGCAGCCGGTATGCTCCTGGTATTCCTCTTAGGTGCAGACTTGGACTTGGAGGCAGCTTTGGGTGCTTCTTTGGGCTTTGATGATGCAACCCCTGACCTTATAGCATCACCCATCAGCTTTTGTGCCTTGGGAGCTGGTGCAGCAACCTCTTCTTCCTCCTCCTCTTCCATCATGGAAGGTTGTCCAACAACTCTGGCCATGGTCTTTCTGACCCTTTCCTTTCCCTTCTTTCCTTCTGCAGCTGGCTCTTTGGGATCATGTTTCTCAGGTTCTTGTGTTGATCCTCTGACCTTCAGCATAGGTGTCCTCTTGGCAGGGACCTTCCTATTTTGTCCAGGCTTTGTGGTCTTTGCTGAGCCATACTCCTTTTTAGCAGTACCTTCTTGGAAGTAGCCTCATTTTCAGCTGCCACATAGTCCTCATCCTCAGAGTCTAAGGTTCTCTTCCTTCTGGCTCTTGTGGCTGCTTTGGGCAAATTGCTAGGAGTGCTTCTGCTGCCTTCATCTAAGGAACTGGAGGGACTAGTGCCATCACTCATGTGAATCTCCTCTTCTTCCCTGTTCTAGCTGTCACTTTGGTCTGACATGTTGAAAACACTGACTGCTGACCCTGTGAATAGTTATAGATGAGATAGAATGGATGAGCATCACAAAATGCAGAGATTTTTGCAAAAGAATGATTCAAAAACTTAGTTTTAGTTTTCCATAGAAAGCATTTTGGATCAACCTATTTTCAAACTCGGTGATACCGAAGCAGCTTTTGGAACCTAAACTAGTGATCTCAGTCAGACCGAGTCACAGTTCGGTGGCACCGAGACTGCTAGGGTTTCACTGAGTTCTAAAATCGGTCACACCGATTCGCAATTCTCGGTCAGACCGAGAGTTACTTGTGCAATGGCGTTAGCCGAATCGGTGGGACCAAGTTTTTCAACTCGGTGGGTCCGAGACGGTTTCGGCGGAAACCTAACCCTAAATTTTCAAATCGCATCTATTCTAAGGATTGTTTTGACTGGATAGAGGTGTTTCAATTGTGGCAAGAATCATAATGAACACAATGTGCTAGGAATTGGGCGAGGATAGCACTGTGATCGAGTCCATACCCTAGTTTGGCGATGAACTCGCTACAGCGGCAACAGTGGGGATGAATTCCGTTGACGGCGGCGGAGACCAGCAACTGGAGGCGGCTGGCGACGAAGTCGACGATCCGGAGACCTAGGAGGCAGAGCGAGCTATGCGCGGGCGAAGTGGTTTGGAGAAAGTTTTCCAAATTTTGCACGTGTGTATATATATAGCCTGACCCTGTCGGTGTGACCGAGTGGAACAACTCGGTGGCATCGAGATGCATAACTGTTGACAGTTACAGCAACTCGGTAAGACCGAAAAGTTCGAATCGGTTGCACCGAGATTGAAAACCTAGATCAACTTAGTGATCTCGGTATGACCGAAATGGAAGAATCGGTCAGACTGAAATACACAAAGAAGTTTTGGAAGTTTAAGTCCATGACGAATCGGGGACTCCGAGTGCTCCTCACACAGAGTGGTTCGAATCTGACTTGATCAAATTTTGTGATGTAGCATGAATAGAGTTTGAGACAAGAAAAGCATAGATAGCTAGAGAAGGTTCTTAGGCATTCTTGTTCATCCACTTAGCAAAAGGATAGAAGCCAACCAATCAAAGCAACAAGTGGATGTCCTCGAATGAGTTAAATATGCAACCAACATGCTCACACAATAAAATGGCAAATGAAATATGTGGCAAAGCATGCACAATCAATTCTAGCATCTATCAAACAATTGGCGAAGACTAGGTCATCTATATATGAGTATATTGACTTAGGAGTCAAATGAGAACATTTGATCATAGGTCATACTCATCGTTTAAGCTCAAGTGGGGTTACCACTTTTACATAATGCATTGATATGTTCACATCATTAGAGTTGCTTTGACTCAATTCTTAGAGTTAAGCTCCCCCTAGATGTGAGATCCCCCCTTAGAGGGATGAACTAACCTTGAGTTTTGTCGATGATGACTTCATGTAGGTGTTGAAGATGTGGATGCTCAATATTGATGTAGATCATTTGGAGCAATCCTTTGGAGTGAGTTGCACTTTCAATACCTACATGGGTTAGTCCCACAAGGAACAAACAAGTATATCCATAGACATAGTGAAAGATCGAGGATGTCGCCTAGAGGGGGGGGGTGAATAGGCGCTTTAAAATAATTATGGTTTAGGCTTGAACAAATGCGGAATAAACCTAGCGGTTAATTTGTCAAGCACAAAACCTACAACAACTAGGCTCACCTATGTGCACCAACAACTTATGCTAAGCAAGATAAGCAACTATGTGATAGCAAGATATATGACAAAGAACAATATGGCTATCACAAAGTAAAGTGCATAAGTAAAGGGGCTCGGGTAAGAGGTAACCGAGGCACGCGGAGACGATGATGTATCCCGAAGTTCACACCCTTGCGGATGCTAATCTCCGTTTGGAGCGGTGTGGAGGCACAATGCTCCCCAAGAAGCCACTAGGGCCACCGTAATCTCCTCACGCCCTCGCACAATGCAAGATGCCGTGATTCCACTAAGGGACCCTTGAGGGCAGTCACCGAACCCGTACAAATGGCGACCCTTGGGGGCGGTCACCGAACCCGTACACTTTGGCAACCCTTGGGGGCGGTCACCGGTACCTGTCAAATTGCTCGGGGCGATCTCCACAACCTAATTGGAGACCCCGACGCTTGCCTGGAGCTTTACAACACAATGAATGAGCTCCGAACACCACCAACCGTCTAGGGCACCAAGGCACCCAAGAGGAACAAGCTCTAGGGTGCTCAAACAACCAAGAGTAATAAGCTTCTCAAACTTCACTTCCACGTATCACCGTGGAGAACTCAAACTGATGCACCAAATGCAATGGCAAGGGCACACGGAGTGCCCAAGTCCTTCTCTCCCAAATCCCACCAAAGCAAGGAAAATGAGAGGAAGAACGAAAGAAGAACACGAAGAACTCCAAAACCTAGATCCAAGGGGTTCCCCTCACTTAGAGGAGAAAGTGATTGGTGGAAAGATGGATCTAGATCTCCTCTCTCTTTTCCCTCAAAACTAGCAAGAATCCATGGAGGGATTGAGAGTTAGCAAGCTCGAAGAAGGTCAACAATGGGGGAAGAACATGAGCTCAAAGGATAAGGTTGAATGGGGAAGAAGACCCCCTTTTATAGGAGCTCCTGAATCCAACCGTTATGCTCACAGCCCGCACAGAGCGGTACTACCGCTCCAAGGAGCGGTACTACCGCTAGGGCGGTAGTACCCCTTCGAAACACAACAGCGAGGAGGCAAAAAGGCGAAAAGAACCTTCGGAGCGGTAGTACCGCTCGTCCTCACGGTACTACCGCTCGACCTCACGGTACTACCGCAAATGGTAGCGGTACTACTGCTTGCGAGCGGTACTAAAAAAAACTTCTGTGCCTACTTCCGCTGAGCAAAACACGAGATTTTGGTCCGGAGCGGTACTACCGCTTAGGAGCCACGGTAGTACTGCTCTGGAGTGGTACTACCGCTCAGGAGCCGCGGTAGTACTGCTCTGGAGCGGTAGTAAAAAATTACATCCGCTCCAGTCGCGGTAGTACCGCTGCAGCCTTTACCAAAACAACCACAACTTTTGCAAACGGACTCCAAATTCAACGAAACCAAGTTTGTTGGAAAGCTAGCGACAAGGGCTAACAGAATCTTGAAAGAAATACCAATAAGAAGCAAATGAGAAAAGGCACAAAGGAAAATGGTGAGAACCCTTCCTTGGAAAAGACCGGTAAAACCTCCAACACCGAAAACATCATAGAAGACGCATGTGAACTCCGTTTTCGATGAACTCAAGCTTGTCATCAAGATGACCATAAGCTCTAAGACTCACAAATAGAACCAAACAAGAACCAAGAAACATGATGCAAGGATGCAAGGGTTTGAGCTCTCTACTAACGATACGATCAAGCTACCAACTTGAGAGCCCCCCTTGATAGTACGACAAACGATCATATAACCCGGTCTCCCTACTACCACCATGAGACCGGTAAAATAGAAAACCTATCAAGGGCAAACCTTTGCCTTGCACATGGTCCACTTGAGCTAGATGATGATGATCTTGACTCCCTCAAGATGGACCACCTTTCTTGATTGCGTTGGCTCGATGAAGACTAGATGATTGCTCCCCCATAGTCCACTATGGGTGAGCCACTCTTCGGCTCATCTTCACAAGTCCATTGACACCACAATGGATGGAAAGATTCAAGCACTTGATCTCTTCGTGATGCTCCACTTGAACTTGCACACGGCAATCTTGATGACGATCACCACTTGATGTCATCCTTTCCATGGGTTGTATGATATCTTCCTCTTGATGCAAGCCCATGGATACGTACCTAACCCCACATAGAACTCTCACATAGACCATGGGTTAGTACACAAAGTGCAATGGACAATGCTTACCATACCATGGGATCACTTGATCCCTTGGTACATCTTGTGCACTTTGTGTGTTGAATCTTTCCAACTCTCTTCATTTGGATGATGTCTTGAAGGTGGACATGAATGATCACACAATCTTATTCTTCAAGACATGCTTGCAATAAGCTCAACACTCACATGACCGGTCTTTGGATAATTCCTTAATATCACCGTGGTCATCACACTCTCTCCTTGAAACCAACAAATGGACTCCCAGAAAAGCTATGGACAAACCCTTCAAATATAACTCAAGGCAACCATTAGTCCATAGAGATTGTCATCAATTGCCAAAACCAAACATGGGGGCACCGCATGTTCTTTCAATCTCCTCCATTTTGGTAATTGATGACAATCACTTTCAAGAGAGTTTATACAAGGAATTATGCATCACCATGCAATGCAACAACCAATGGTGCAATACAAGGAATTATGCATCACCATGCAATGCAACAACCAATGATGCATGAGAATGAGATGCAAAAGCTTAGGAACCAAAACCAAAGCAAGGAGAAAACTCAGAAGACTTCTCCACTAAACTCTCTGAAACTTCTCCCCCATTGGCATCGATTGCCAAAATGGGCGAAAAGCTTAGAAGGCCAAAATAAACTGTGGTCCTCCATAAAGTGTGTATTTCTCAACAAGAGAGTGGAAAGCAATACACATATCCAACTGTCAATACTTGGAGGAAGACAAACTATATTGAGGCCCAAAGATTGCAACAGATAGATATGCCACAAGGACATAACAAAGAGAGACACAAGCAATCAGAAGATACCAGTTGAAGCAAGCAATCAACGGATATCAAATGAACCAACTAGACCAACGATCCTTCATGCCACAAGAATAAAGATATTATGATAAGTGCAAAGGAGTGTTCTAAAGAAACTATAGGAGCTCCCCATGATTTGTGCACCCATAAGAATTTTTGTGTTTGAAAACAAAGTGCACAAAAAAGGATCATAGCTCCCCCAAAATCAATAAAAAACTTACATCCAGTGCAAGTGAGCATATAGGAAACAAAGCCTAGCGCTTGCAACAAGCACATGGTTGAGCAACATGTAAAAGAGGCAACTTAAGAATAGGCTCAACCAAAATGATGTGTGTGAGTCAAGGCAATGCACTAGAGAAGACTAATGTACGGATGAGCATTACGCATCAATATAGTCTTGAAAGAATGAGATACACGGTGCAAGGCATGTCATTCCCACACACAACTAGCAAATAGGTTCACAAGGTCACTAATAAGCATATAAAGAACCTATGCTTGTGACAACCCATGGTGAAGATAGAAGATGAAAGCCTCATCAAGACGAGGGATACCAATTAAGATGGCAAAAGCCTCGTAGAGATAAGCAAGAAGAAAACAGAATCTTCACCACACACGACTGCAACAAGATGCAACGATAGAGAACATGCACTCAAGGCAAAAGCTTTCACGGAGCCACCAAAGAAATAACATAAGAAAGACAGGGTGGACGTGAAAGAGAGGATATCAACTAGAGATGTAATTTCTCTCAAGTGTATAAGGTTCTAGGTAGACGAAATCATGGCGATATATATCTACAAAGAAGGATGTACACTCGAAATAGTTACAACACGAAGGAACAAGATATCCACAAGGAAGTCATAAATATACCAATAAGATATTTGCTTGAAAGCATAGCACTTGGCTAGATATGGTCTTATTGTATATAAACGAATTCCTACCACACAACCATCAAAGACATCACAACTAGCAACATGAGATCATTGTTGGGATGCTTTGAGACGGGAAACAAGTATCACAAGATATGGAATGAATATCATGCCAAGATACAACCTACACAAGGTTGAATACAAGAAGGGAAAGCATGAATAGATACTTGTTACCTGAGATATCATTGGAAGGATGTAGTAGATACCAATTGAAGGTATATAGTAGTTCATTGATCATCCTAGCTTGACTCCAATATGCACATGGTGACAACACCTTCCTTGTGAGTGAGCCAAGCATCCAATGCATCTCCAAATGTTCCTAGAAGAACAACACAAACTAAGCGGTACCCAAACTCATCGGGACCAAATAGTTAGAAACACCAATACATAGGACAAACTCCACATAAGTATGTGCATATAGATATGAAAATGAATTTCATGCACATCTCATCCAAATTGAGAATAGGTGGAGTTTCCCCTATATATTGAGTCAAAGAAAGAAAGCATGCCAAATGAAATACATGAAGTAAACATGCATGCTCAAGACTTACAAAACCCGAAACCAAAAGACAAAGAAATGCCAAGTGAAAAGGATACCAAATGGATAAATCATAACTTGGAAGATATCATTAACGATACATCAAGGAATGAGATATCCATTGATACAAACAAAACTAAAGATGTCAAACTCCCAAAGAGAGGATGGTTCCAAACAAACCAAGCTCTCAGCAAAGTTTCATGATGGCACAAAGTACCAAAAAGAAATGGCTTGCCTTCCACAAAAACACACTTGATAAGGATCACAATAAGAGTGTTCTAAAGAAAATAGGATAGCTCCCCCATGAGTTGTGCATTATATAGGATTTGCATTTGAATACAAAATGCACAGGGTGGGATCACTACTTTCACTATATCTAGAAAACACTAGACAAGAACAAGAAATAAACAAGATCCACAAGTGGTAGGGAAGACACCGGGAGTTGACACAAACCTTGGCAAGAGAAAAGACAAATAAAAACGAAAGCCAAAGTAAAGATGATCAACAAATTCTACCACACATAAGTGACTACCAATTGTCAAAAGACAAGAAGTATTTGGAAATAAATCCCGGTGGTAGATAACAAGGACATCCAACATCATCTTCACAACAAACACAAGCACATTGCAACTTGGAGAGCTAACATGCCACCTAGGAACAAGATAATCTACAATATCAATTCTAGGTGACAATATCTCAAATGTACACATTTTCTAGGCTTGTAATATGCACTTAGCATATTACTCCCCCATAATGTGATACCAATAAGAACTTAACAAGAGGCAATAAGACGAACAAACAAGAGATAATTAATGGACTATTTAGAATTTGAATTTCTCATGAGAGATATACCACCTAGCGACTAGATAATCTTGTAATATCAATACTAGATGGTATTCCTCATGTACACACATTTATAGGATTGTGAGGTGCACAAAGCACATCACTCCCCCAAAATGGGATGTTCCATTAATCTCTCACACGAGCCAACTAGGATACAAACAAGAAGCATAGAGGCTCAACGCACGACACACACGTACATGATGTGCAAACCAACACACACATACTTGATTGCGCAAGCAAGTTGGAATCACAACATATACAAACACAAGCAAGGAACAAAACCAAAACATGCAAGGGGGCAAGTAACTTACAATGTGAGCAATTTTAGGTACAAGTTACCGCAAGGAGGCACATTGGATATAAGATAGAAACTTGATAATCCAATTGACTTGGCTTGAGACAAAGAGAATGATGAAGTCCCCTTAATTCTTCATAATGTAGCCAAGTCTCGCCCTCCAACAACACCTATTGATCAAGTTTGAGCTTGTTGGTCCCCAACCAAGTTGGGTCCTAAGAGGTTAGTCACAATAGGTTTGGCTACCCAAATGGTTCTTTGCTTGACACCACTTTGAGTACCAACAAACTTGGAAAACACATTGCCAACCTTATCCTTACCAAGAGAATAGATATCATCAATAATAATTGGGTTGGATAAGATACCACTAGTGCATGAAGAAGCGACGTGACCTTTCTCACGACATAAGTAGCAACGTCTACTCTTCACTTTCTTCTCACTTGATTTCTCAATTTGAGAAGCATTAACTTGAGTCTTCTTGGGAAGAGGCCTTTCTTCAACTTGATGTTGAGAATGAGATTGAACTTGTGCCCTCTTCCCTTGTTGCTTGACACTAATGGCCTTCTTCTTCAATGGGCAAGATCTAACATGATGCCCTTCAACTTTGCACTTGAAGCAAACAATCTTGGTCAAATTCTTGACATGTTCTTGGCCCTTCTTCTTGTTCAACTTGGACTTCTTCTTCTTGTTGGAGTTGAATCCAAGTCCACCTTTGTCATTGGGGGATTTTTGCACACTCAAGATATTTTTGAGTGTGGCCTTCCCTTCATGACACTTTTCCAAGTCTTTCTTCAAAGAAGTGACTTGGGCCTTGAGCTCTTTGATTTCCTCTACATGGTTAGTCTCAACACAAGTACTAGAGGAAGTATAAGCTTCATCGTTAGAGCAACAAGGCAAGGAAAGCAATTCATCACAAGATGTACCAACATTGTGAGTAGATGAATTACAAGGACTAGCACATGGCAATATACTATTTTGACTAGAAGTAGTGCTAGTATCCACATGAGGCTCACTAGATGTTACCTTAGCAATCATGGCCTCATGAGCTATCTTTAGCACACTATGGGATACTAGAAGATCATCATGAGAGCTTGAGAGCTTTTCATGACTTTCTTCCAATTTCCCATAATTGCAAGATGGCACCTCAAGTTGAGCCCGTAGCTCAACATTCTCCTTCAAAATGGATGCTTCACAAGTAATAGAATTAGTAGCACAAGCATCATCATGAACAACAAGAGGAGAAGGCAACCTGGCAAGCTATTTTAAATAAGAAGCTTCAAGTTGAGCATGAGACTCGGTGAGTTTGATGAGCTCACCCTTGATGACCCTTGAGCCATTTTCGAGGTGCTCAAAATCCTCAAGGAGTCTAGCATGAGCAACTTCAAGCTCAACATTTTTAGTTTCAAAAACATTGGCCACCTTAGGAGCTCTATCAGTAGATTCCTTCACTTTAGACAATTCTAGAGCAAAAGTCTCCTCAAGAGATTCCTTGGTGGTTTGTTCAAGTTCAAGAGCTTGAGAGAGGTCCGCAATCTCATTAGCGTAATCATGCCCATGACCTTCCATTTTATCAATGGTGACCTCATGCTCCTCTAGATGAGATTCCAACTCAATGTATTTCTTGCCATCAATGGCAATGGACATTATTTCCATGAAGTTGGAATGAGCAATTTTATTTTTATGAAGAGCTTTAAAAATAATTTCCCCCTTAGTTTTTAAGGAGGCAACATTATCATTCTCTTCATCATTATCCTCATCATCATTAGCATCAACATCATCATCAAGAGACATATTGGGGTACAAAGTAGGAGATACCTTTGACGCCTTAGCCATAAGGCAAAAAGCAATAGATGATGATGTAGGATCCCTTGAGGCACCATTAAACACCACATCTTGTTCCATGGAGTGTTCGGTTTCCACTACATTGTTAGCACAACAATTCGAGGAAATAGATGCATTTTTATCATGGCAACAAGACATAGCAAGCATATCATCATGAGATTTAGTCAAGAAATTTCTACATGATATGCAAGGACTATCAACACAAGCATGTGAAACATTTGGAGTGCTCGAAGTGTTAAAGCCCAAAGAAGGAGCATTGCAATAATATAGTGATGAAGGGTCATCCACAATAAGCATACTATCATCATTGCAATGACCAACACTACTCACCATGTCATTACCTTGTGGCAAACCACATGTAGGCGAAGTAGAAGAAGTTGAGAAGACTATACGACCGGAGGTGGAGGGAGAACAATCATCCCCACAAATCTTGGACACACCATATTTATCTTGAAGCTTCGTCCACAACTCATGAGCATCTCGGAACGACATGAGTTGAAATATAACTACATTGCTCAAAGCATCGAAAAGCACATTAGAAGCTTGAGCATTGAGATAAGAGTTTTTCTCATCCTCTAAATATAATCTTTGGGGATCCTTTGGAGGAGAAAAACCCATATCTACAATTCGCTCTAAATTTGGGTCCATGACCCTAAAGAGATTAAGCATGCGAATTACCCAAACATCAAAATTTGTGCAATCGAAACTAAGGGTGTTAGAGAATCCTAATCCCCTAGTCGACATCTTTACTCTCTAGGCGATAAAGCCTAATAAAGAGAGACGAGGCTCTGATACCAATTGAAAGATCGAGGATGTCGCCTAGAGGGGGGGGGTGAATAGGCGCTTTAAAATAATTACGGTTTAGGCTTGAACAAATGCGGAATAAACCTAGCGGTTAATTTGTCAAGCACAAAACCTACAACAACTAGGCTCACCTATGTGCACCAACAACTTATGCTAAGCAAGATAAGCAACTATGTGATAGCAAGATATATGACAAAGAACAATATGGCTATCACAAAGTAAAGTGCATAAGTAAAGGGGCTCGGGGTAAGAGATAACCGAGGCACGCGGAGACGACGATGTATCCCGAAGTTCACACCCTTGCGGATGCTAATCTCCGTTTGGAGCAGTGTGGAGGCACAATGCTCCCCAAGAAGCCACTAGGGCCACCGTAATCTCCTCACGCCCTCGCACAATGCAAGATGTCGTGATTCCACTAAGGGACCCTTGAGGGCGGTCACCGAACCCGTACAAATGGCGACCCTTGGGGGCGGTCACCGAACCTGTACACTTTGGCAACCCTTGGGGGTGGTCACCGGTACCCGTCAAATTGCTCGGGGCGATCTCCACAACCTAATTGGAGACCCCGACGCTTGCCCGGAGCTTTACACCACAATGATTGAGCTCCGAACACCACCAACCGTCTAGGGCACCAAGGCACCCAAGAGGAACAAGCTCTAGGGTGCCCAAACAACCAAGAGTAATAAGCTTCTCAAACTTCACTTCCACGTATCACCGTGGAGAACTCAAACCGATGCACCAAATGCAATGGCAAGGGCACACGGAGTGCCCAAGTCCTTCTCTCCCAAATCCCACCAAAGCAAGGAAAATGAGAGGAAGAACGAAAGAAGAACACGAAGAACTCCAAAACCTAGATCCAAGGGGTTCCCCTCACTTAGAGGAGAAAGTGATTGGTGGAAACGTGGATCTAGATCTCCTCTCTCTTTTCCCTCAAAAGCTAGCAAGAATCCATGGAGGGATTGAGAGTTAGCAAGCTCGAAGAAGGTCAACAATGGGGGAAGAACACGAGCTCAAAGGATAAGGTTGAATGGGGAAGAAGACCCCCTTTTATAGGAGCTCCCGAATCCAACCGTTATGCTCACAGCCCGCACAGAGCGGTACTACCGCTCCAAGGAGCGGTACTACCGCTAGGGCGGTAGTACCCCTTCGAAACACAACAGCGAGGAGGCAAAAAGGCGAAAAGAACCTTCGGCGCGGTAGTACCGCTCGACCTCACGGTACTACCGCAAATGGTAGCGGTACTACTGCTTGCGAGCGGTACTAAAAAGAACTTATGTGCCTACTTCCGCTGAGCAAAACACGAGATTTTGGTCCGGAGCGGTACTACCGCTTAGGAGCCACGGTAGTAATGCTCTGGAGTGGTACTACCGCTCAGGAGCCGCGGTAGTACTGCTCTGGAGCGGTAGTAAAAAATTACATCCGCTCCAGTCGCGGTAGTACCGCTGCAGTCTTTACCAAAACAACCACAACTTTTGCAAACGGACTCCGAATTCAACGAAACCAAGTTTGTTGGAAAGCTAGCGACAAGGGCTAACACAATCTTGAAAGAAATACCAATAAGAAGCAAATGAGAAAAGTCCCAAAGGAAAATGGTGAGAACCCATCCTCGGAAAAGACCGGTAAAACCTCCAACACCGAAAACATCATAGAAGACGCGTGTGAACTCCGTTTTCGATGAACTCAAGCTTGTCATCAAGATGACCATAAGCTCTAAGACTCACAAAGAGAACCAAACAAGAACCAAGAAACATGATGCAAGGATGCAAGGGTTTGAGCTCTCTACTAATGATACAATCAAGCTACCAACTTGAGAGCCCCCCTTGATAGTACGACAAACGATCATATAACCCGTTCTCCCTACTACCACCATGAGACCGGTAAAATAGAAAACCTATCAAGGGCAAACCTTTGCCTTGCACATGGTCCACTTGAGCTAGATGATGACGATCTTGACTCCCTCAAGATGGACCACCTTTCTTGATTGCGTTGGCTCGATGAAGAGTAGATGATTGCTCCCCCATAGTCCACTATGGGTGAGCCACTCTTCGGCTCATCTTCACAAGTCCATTGACACCACAATGGATGGAAAGATTCAAGCACTTGATCTCTTCGTGATGCTCCACTTGAACTTGCACACGGCAATCTTGATGACGATCACCACTCGATGTCAGCCTTTCCATGGGTTGTATGATATCTTCCTCTTGATGCAAGCCCATGGATACATACCTAACCCCACATAGAACTCTCACATAGACCATGGGTTAGTACACAAAGTGCAATGGACAATGCTTACCATACCATGGGATCACTTGATCCCTCGGTACATCTTGTGCGCTTTGTGTGTTGAATCTTTCCAACTCTCTTCATTTGGATGATGTCTTGAAGGTGGACATGAATGATCACACAATCTTATTCTTCAAGACATGCTTGCAATAAGCTCAACACTCACATGACCGGTCTTTGGATAATTCCTTAATAGCACCGTGGTCATCACACTCTCTCCTTGAAACCAACAAATGGACTCCAAGAAAAGCCTATGGACAAACCCTTCAAATATAACTCAAGGCAACCATTAGTCCATAGAGATTGTCATTAATTGCCAAAACCAAACATGGGGGCACCGCATGTTCTTTCACATAGAGTGACGCACACACAAGATGATGTCCATGAAAGCATTAGGTTACCTTGTCCCTTGCCTTACCAACATGAGGGTTTGTGACTCCTTGAACTAGTGCAAGATGTGGAAGTTGATTGCACTTGTCCTTGCCATAATGATATGAGTGAAGAATGTTGGCGGAGTCACCCTCAAGAACTCTCCAGTTCTTCTTCTTAGGAATCCACATCATCTTGATGGGAATCCTTGGAGTTGTAGTCGTGCTTGATGAAGTAGAACTTGACGTAGTCTTGGGAACCCACTTGACCAAGGCCTTAGGAGCTTCTTCAAATGCATCAATCTCCTCTTGAAGCTTGTCCTTGCCTTTGTGCTTGTGGTCTTGTGGTGGAAGATCATCTTGAGCTTGTGTCCCCTTGAAAGAAGTAGGATCATACTTCTCTTGTTGAGGAACAAACTTCGTCTTGGGGTATTGATCTTCTTCCCACTCAACTCCATTGGCATTGAACTTTCGTTCAAAACCAACACCTTGATTCTTCTGGTGCCTTCCTTGCTTGCGTACAATTTCCTCGAATTGCTTACTCCCGGCAAGGCTCTTGTAAACACCTTTCTCTATAATCCCTTCAATAAGCTATTTTCTTGCTCAAGTGTAACTTGGCTAAGAGAATCATTAGTGGAATCAAGAGAACTACTAGAAGCAACAATATTGGATTTAGCATGATTATTGTTACTACTAGAGGAAGAATCCTTCTTGATCTTGTTACTAGACTTGACTTGAGGCATGTAAGTAGATAAGAGTAAACGCTTGGCAATGTAAGAAGAACTTTTCTTGCGAAGATCATCATTGATTGCTTTTAAGAACTCATGCTCTTGCTCAAGATTGAGCTTTTCAAAGCGTAACTTCTCATGAGTCCTCAAAAGTTCTCGATGATCCCCTAAGATAGTTTCATGAGCTAACTTAAGAGTGTTTAGTTCTTTAGTTAGAAGATCAATCTTCTCCTTATCATTGTCATTCGTTTTATCTCGTTTAGCATGATTAGTTGATGTTTCATCATAGTATTCATCACTAGAGTTCTCAATAAGTAAATCATCATCATCTAACAAGTCATCTTCATCACTATTGAAATCAACATACTCGGGGTGAGTTACCTTAGGGCCTTTAGCCATGAAGCAACTTCCAATTCCTTCATTTGGTGAATCAAATATGTCATAGGAGTTGGTTGTCACAAGTGCTAGACCGGCAACACCTTCATCTTGAGTATGTTCGGAGTCGGAGTGATAACTTCTCTCGGAGTGATGTTCAGAGTCGGAACCAGATACCCATTCACCAACATGAGCTTGATGTCTTTGTTTTGTGTAGCTCTTTGATGATTTGTCCTTCCGTTCTGAATCCTTGCTTCTCCGGGATGTTCTTCGTTCATAATGATCATCTCTACTCCTTCTCTCTCTTGGCGGTGATTCTTCTCTTCTACTTATTCTCTTAGGAGAATCTTCTCTTCTTTTGTAGGGTGCACGTACACTCATTGGAATAGTGTCCGGGTCTCCCACAATTGTAGCAATTGCGCTCTCGACTGGAAGATCTTTTGTCATTGTAGGACCTTGACTTGGAGCTTCTTTCTTTGCTTTTACTCTTGTAGAATTTGTTGAAGTTCTTCACCATTAAGCTCAATTCTTCATTGAAGGTTTGTTTCTCACTTGATGATGTAGGGGCTTCACATGAGGCTTTGTAAGCACCACTTGACTTGCTGTGAAGTTCCTCCTTATCCTTGAGTGACATCTCATGAGCAACAATTCTTCCAATGACTTCTGTTGGCTTGAGATTCTTGTAGTTGGGCATCATTTGGATCAATGTGCACACGGTATCATATTTTCCATCCAATGCTCTTAGGATTTTCTTGATGATAAACTTGTCGGTCATCTCTTCACTTCCTAAGCCCGCAATCTCATTTGTAATAAGAGCCAACCTAGAGTACATTTCAGCGACACCTTCACCATCCTTCATTTTGAACTTGTCAAGTTGACTTTGGAGCACATCCAATTTGGATTCCTTGACGGAGTCGGTACCTTCGTGCATATCAATCAAAGTGTCCCAAATTTCCTTTGCATTCTCAAGACGGCTGATTTTGTTGAATTCTTCGGGGCACAATCCGTTGAAGAGGATATCACAAGCTTGAGCGTGGTATTGCAGCATCTTCAATTCATCCGCACTAGCTTCACGGTTTGGTTCCCTCCCATCAAAGAATTTACCTTGCAAGCCAATACACACAATAGCCCAAACGGCGGGGTTATGTCCGAGAATATGCATTTTCATCTTATGCTTCCAACTAGCAAAATTGGTACCATCAAAGTAAGGACCTCTACGGTGACAATTTCCCTCGCTAGACACCATACTCTCCTAGGTTGTGAAACCAAGGCTATGACCACCAAAAGTTATGGAAATCAAAGCAAATGGAGACTAAAGCTCTGATACCACTTGTAGGACCTTGAAGTATGTCTAGAGGGGGGTGATTAGACTACTTGACCAATTAAAACTTAACCTTTTCCCAATTTTAGTCTTTGGCAGATTTTAGCTATCTTAGCACAAGTCAAGCAATCTCCACACAATTCAAGCAAGCATGCAAAGAGTATATGAGCAGCAGAAATTAAAGCATGCAACTTGCAAGAATGTAAAGGGAAGGGTTTGGAGATTTCAAACGCAATTTGGAGACACGGTGATTTTTGAGCCGTGGTTCCGATAGGTGGTGCTATCGTACATCCACGTTGATGGAGACTTCAACCCACGAAGGGTAACGGTTGCGCGAGTCCACGGAGGGCTCCACCCATGAAGGGTCCACGAAGAAGCAACCTTGTCTATCCCACCATGGCCATCGCCCACGAAGGACTTGCCTCACTAGCGGTAGATCTTCACGAAGTAGGCGATCTCCTTGCCCTTACAAACTCCTTGGTTCAACTCCACAATCTTGTCGGAGGCTCCCAAGTGACACCTAGCCAATCTAGGAGACACCACTCTCCAAGAAGTAACAAATGGTGTGTTGATGATGAACTCCGTGCTCTTGTGCTTCAAATGATAGTCTCCCCAACACTCAACTCTCTCTCATAGGATTTGGATCTGGTGGAAAGAAGATTTGAGTGGAAAGCAACTTGGGGAAGGCTAGAGATCAAGATTCATATGGTAGGAATGGAATATCTTGGCCTCAACCCATGAGTAGGTAGTTCTCTCTCAGAAATGGTAAGTTGGAAGTGTAGGTTTGTTCTGATGGCTCTCTCTACGAATGAAGAGGAGGTGGAGGGGTATATATAGCCTCCACACAAAATCTAACCATTACACACAATTTACCAATCTTGGTGGGACCGAATCAACAAACTCGGTCGGACCGATTCAGTAAACCTAGTGACCGTTAGTGATTTTGGTGGGACCGACATGCAACTCGGTAGGACTGATATGGTTAGGGTTAGGGCATAACGTAATCTCGGTGAGACCGATTGCAAAAACTCAGTGAGACCGATTTTGGTAATTAGCTAACCAGAGAGTTGGTCAGGTAAACTCGGTGGGACCAATTCGCTCTTCTCGGTGAGACCGAAATGTTACGAAAGGGAAATAGAGAGTTTACATTGCAATCTCGGTGGGACCGATCGCTTACTTCGGTTAGACCGAAATGTTACAAAGGGAAACAGAGAGATTACAATCCCATCTCGGTAAGACCGAGATCCCTATCGGTGAGACTGATTTACGTAGGGTTTGTGGCAGTATCTATGACATTTGAACTCGGTGGCGCCGGATAGAAAGAATCGGTGGGGCCGAGTTTGACTTTAGGTTTAGGTCATATGTGGATATGAGAAAGTAGTTGAGGGTTTTTGGAGCATATCACTAAGCACTTGAAGCAAGAAACTCATCAAGCAACAGCTCATCCCTCGTTGATAGTATTGGCTTTTCCTATAGACTCAATGTGATCTTGGATCACTAAAATATAAAATGTAGAGTCTTGAGCTTTTGAGCTTGAGCCAATCCTTTTATCCTTAATATTTTGAGGATCCACTTTCATCATCCATGCCATGCCATTCATTGAGCTTTCCTGAAATATTTATCTTGGAATAGTATTAGCTCAATGAGCTATATGTTGTTTTGAATTACCAAAACCACCTAGGGATAGTTGCACTTTCAAAAACCAAAAAAGAGGCGATGTTCAAACGATCGACGCGAGAAAATAAAACCCTGATCAAAGGATCAGGAAAAGACTCTCTAGGCAGATGATCAACGCAATCCATGGACGAATGCTAGGTATAGGTTGCGCGTCCCAGGTGGCGATCATGGAGATCGACCGCCCCGGGGGCGGCGCAGTGCGGAAGCGGGGGCTAGGGTTTGGATCGAAGTTAGGCTGATACAATGTAGAAGGAATAGAGGGGATATGGTGGAATTTTTGTTGTATTGCTTGAGCCTCGTGGCCATATATATAGGAGTACATGACCATCTTGGAGTACAAGGCAAGGTAGAATAAATCCTACGATGTCCTACTTTCCTAAATAACCATGATACTCAACACTCTTTGACTTGTGCTCATCATCCTCTCGTTTCTGCAACAACCAACCAATGAACAAGTGTGTTGTAGGCATCATAATTGCGTGCATAAGTTTCATGCGGTTTCTAGTCATAAGAATTGGCCCACCTACTTTGCTTTGTGTAAGTGCGTGTCTCGACGGATCCAATCGTTTAACTCGAACTCTGACGTTCTTGCGCCAGATTTGTACTATGTTGCTTGAGCACGTAGATCATGTTGTGAAGTGCTCACAAAATCATTATTTTCGAGAGTATATAAAGTACATACCATATAGAAGTTATGAATTACAAGAGAACCTATCCGCACTATGAACATTGTCATAGGTGCACACCACACCGAAAATAATAAGACTACTCTCACCAAAGAGCTAAGACACCTGACCCGCACCCTTCCAATTACGCAATTCCTTTAATATTTGCGCCACAAATGCAATGAATGAGTGTTGCGCTAGATTATGGAACACCCTAGCATTGTGCTGCTTTCAAAGACTCCAAGCAATTAGATTGATCACCGAGTCAAAACCTATAAGAATCCACGCAATTAGGTTGATTCTACCTCTTGAGCACTACGCTGGTTTTCCCTTGAAGAGGAAAGGGTGATGCAGCAAAGTAGCGTAAGTATTTCCCTCGGTTTTTGAGAACCAAGGTATCAATCTAGTAGGAGGCTACACGCAAGTCCCTCGTACCTACACAAGCAAACAAGAACCTCGCAACCAACGCGATAAAGGGGTTGTCAATCCCTTCACGACCACTTGCGAAAGTGAGATCTGATAGAGATAATAATAAGATAAATATTTTTGGTATTTTTATGATATAGATTGAAAAGTAAAGATTGCAAAATAAAATAGATCATAAACTTATATAATGGAAAATAGACCCGGGGGGCATAGGTTTCACTAGTGGCTTCTCTCAAGATAGCATAAGTATTACGGTGGGTGAACAAATTACTGTCGAGCAATTGATAGAAAAGTGCATAGTTATGAGAATATCTAGGCATGTTCATGTATATAGGCATCACGTCCGCGACAAGTAGACCGACTCCTGCCTGCATCTACTACTATTTCTCCACACATCGACTGCTATCCAGCATGCATCTAGAGTATTAAGTTCATAAGAACAGAGTAACGCATTAGGCAAGATGACATGATGTAGAGGGATAAACTCAAGCAATATGATATAAACCCCATCTTTTTATCCTCGATGGAAACAATACAATATGTGCCTTGCTGCCCCTGTTGTCACTGGGAAAGGACACCGCAATATTGAACCCAAAGCTAAGCAGTTCTCCCATTGCACGAAAGATCAATCTAGTAGGCCAAACCAAACTGATAATTCGAAGAGACTTGCAAAGATAACCAATCATACATAAAAGAATTCAGAGGAGATTCGGATATTTCTCATAGATAAACTTGATCATAAACCCACAATTCATCGGATCTCGACAAACACACCGCAAAAAGAGTTACATCAAATAGATCTCCAAGAAGATCAAGGAGAACTTTGTATTGAGATTCAAAGAGAGAATAAGTCATATAGCTAATAACTATGGACCTGAAGGTCTATGGTAAACTACTCACAACTCATCTGAGAGGCTATGGTGTTGATGTAGAATCCCTCTGTTATCAATTCCCCCTCCGACGGAGTGCCAGAAAAGGCTCCAAGATGGGATCTCACGGGTAGAGAAGGTTGCGGCGGTGGAAATAGGGTTTTGTGGTGCTCCTAGATGTTTTCAGGGTATGCAAGTATATATAGGCGAAGGAAGTCGGTCAGGGGAGCCACGAGGGGCCCACAAGGGTGGGGGCGCCCACCCCCCTAGGGCGCGCCTCCCTGCCTTGTGGCCGCCTTGTTTGCTTCTTGACGTCCACTCCAAGTCTCCTGGATTGCGTTTGTTCCAAAAAATAACTCTCCCGAAGGTTTCTTCCGTTTGGACTCTGTTTGATATTCCTTTTCTGCGAAACACTGAAATAGGAAAAAAAATAGCAATTTGGGCTCGGCCTCCGGTTAATAGGTTAGTCCCAAAAATAATATAAAAGTGTATAAATGAGCCCATAAACATCCAAAATGGGTAATATAATAGCATGGAACAATCAAAAATTATAGATACATTGGAGACGTATCAAGCATCCCCAAGCTTAATTCCTGCTCGTCCTCGAGTAGGTAAATGATAAAAACATAATTTTTGATGTGGAATGCTACCTAACATAATTCTCAATGTAATTTTCTTTATTGTGGCATGAATGTTCAGATCCAAATGATTCATAATAAAAGTTCATATTAATATAAAAATAGTAATACTTCAAGCATACTAACAAGTAATCATGTCTTATCAAAATAACATAGCCAAAGAAAGCTTATCCCTACAAAATCATATAGTTAGGCTATGCTTCATTTTCGTCACACAAAATACTCCCATCATGCATAACCCCAGTTTCAACCAAGCAATTGATTCATACTTTTTAACGCGCTTCAGCTTTTTCAACTCTCACGCAATACATGAGCGTAAGCCATGGATATAGCACTATGGGTGGAATAGGATGGTGGTTGTGGAGAAGACAAAAAAAGGAGAAAGTCTCACATTGACTAGGCGTATCAACGGGCTATGGAGATGGCCATTAATAGATATCAATGTGAGTGAGTAGGGATTTCCATGGAATAGATGCACTAGAGCTATAAATGTATGAAAGCTCAACAAAAGAAACTAAGTGGGTGTGCATCCAACTCGCTTGCTCACCAAGACCTAGGGAATTTTGAGGAATCCCATCATTGGAATACACAAGCCAAGTTCTATAATGAAAAATTCCCACTAGTCTATGAAAGTGACAACATAAGAGGCTCTCTATCATGAAGATCATGGTGCTACTTTGAAACACAAGTGTGGAAAAAGGATAGTAACATTGTCCCTTCTCTCTTTATGTCTCATTTTTTATTTTGGTGGGCTTCTTTTGGCCTCTTTTTTTTATTTGGGCTTCTTTTGCCTCTTTTATTTTTCATAAAGTCCGGAGTCTCATCCCGACTTGTGGGGGAATCATAGTCTCCATCATCCTTTCCTCACTTGGGACAATGCTCTAATAATGAAGATCATCACACTTTTATTGATTTAGAACTCAAGAATTACAACTCAATACTTAGAACAAAATATGACTCTATGTGAATGCCTCTGGCGGTGTACTGGGATATGCAATGAATCAAGAGTGACATGTATGAAAGAATTATAATAGTGGCTTTGCCACAAATACGATGTCAATTGTAAATTGTGTACATTTGTAACCTTTTCTTGTAGAGCAATAAAATTACTGTGGGGTCTATACCCTACAGTTTCAGGTCAAAAAAAATACGATGTCAACTACATGATCATACAAAAGCAATATGACAATGATGGAGCGTGTCATAATAAATGGAACAGTGGGAAGTTGCATGGCAATATATCTCGGAATGGCTATGGAAATGCCATAATAGGTAGGTATGGTGGCTGTTTTGAGGAAGGTAAATGGTGGGTGTATGGTACCGGCGTAAGTTGCGCGGTACTAGAGAGGCCAGAAATGGTGGAAGGGTGAGAGTGTGTATGATCCATGGACTCACATTAGTCATAAAGAACTCATATACTTATTGCAAAAGTTTATTAGCCCTCGAAGCAAAGTACTACTACGCATGCTCCTAGGAAAAGGGTTGGTAGGAGTTAACCATCGTGCGATCCCGACCTCCACACATAAGGAAGGCAATCAAAAGAACACCACATGCAACAAATTTGTCACACAACGTTTACCATACGTGCATGCTATAGGACTTGCTAACTTTAAAACAAGTATTTCTTAATTTCATAATTACCCAACAAGCAAGACTCTAACATTACCACATTTATATCTCAAAACAATTATCAAGTATCAAATTGATCATAGTGTTTCATGCACTTTCTATGATAGTTTTTATTATACCCAACTTGGATGCCCATCATATTAGGACCAATTTTATAACCAAGGGAAATACCATGCTATTCTAAAAGACTCTCAAAATAATATAAGTGAAGCATGAGAGATCAATAATTTCTACAAAATAAAACCACCGCCGTGCTCTAAAAAGATATAAGTGAAGCACTAGAGCGAAATTGTCTAACTCAAAAGATATAAGTGAAGCACATAGAGTATTCTAATAAATTCCGATTTGTGTGTGTCTCTCCCAAAAGGTGTGTACATCAAGGATGATTGTGTTAAACTAAAAAGCAAATACTCATATCATACAAGACGCTCCAAGCAAAACACATATCATGTGGTGAATAAAAATATAGCTCCAAGTAAAGTTACCGATAGACGAAGACGAAAGAGGGGATGCCTTCCGAGGCATCCCAAAGCTTAGGATTTTGGTTGTCCTTGAATTTTACCTTGGGGTTCCTTCGTCATCCCCAAGCTCAGGCTCTTTCCACTCCTTATTCCATAATCCATCAAATCTTTAAAACTTGAAAACTTCACAACACAAAACTCAACAGAAAAATCTCACGAGCTCTGTTAGTACAAGAAAGCAAACCACCACTTTAAGGTACTGTAATGAACTCATTATTTGTTTATATTGGTGTTAAACCTACTGTATTCCAACTTCTCTATGGTTCATACCCCCCGATACTAGCCATAGATTCATCAAAATAAGCAAACAACACACAAAAAACAGAATCTGTCAAAAACAGAACAGTCTATAGAAATCTGTAACTTTCAAATACTTCTGGAACTCTAAAAATCCTACCAAAATAGGAAGTCCTAGGACATTTGTCTGTTAATATTCTGCAAAAATAATCCACTAAAAAGAACGTTTCTGTGATTTATTAAAATTATTCTCGTGCACGCAAAAGTTTCTGTTTTTCAGCAAGATCAAATTAAGTATCACCAGAGATGATCCTATAGGTTCTACTTGGCACAAACACTAATTAAAACATAAAACCACATCTAAACAGAGGCTAGATGAATTATTTAATACTAAACAGGAGCAAAAAGTAAAGAACAAAAATAAAATTGGGTTGCCTCCAACAAGCGCTATTGTTTAACGCCCTTAGCTAGGCATAAAAACGTGAATAGATATTAGTATTGCCATCTTTGGTATGCAATCCATAATTGGCTCTCATAATAGATTCATATGGCAATTTAATTTTCTTCCTATGAAAGTGTTCCATACCCTCCTTAATGGAAATTGGAATCTAATGTTTCCTTCTTTCATATCAATAATTGCACCAATTGTTCTAAGGAAAGGTCTACCAAAAATAATAGGACATGTAGGATTGCAATCTATATCAAGAACAATGAAATCTACGGGCACATAATTCCCATTTGCAAAAATAAGAACATAACTAATCCTTCCCATAGGTTTCTTAATAGTGGAATCCGCAAGATGCCAATTTAAAAAACAATCATCAAATTCACGGGAACCTAACACATCACACAAAGTTTTTGGAATCGTGGAAACACTAGCACCCAAATCACACAAAGCATGGCATTCATGATATTTAATTCTAATTTTAGTAGTAGGTTCCCACTCATCAAAAACTTTTCTAGGGATAGAAACTTCCAATTCAAGTTATTCTTCATAAGATTGCATTAAAGCATCAACGATATGTTTGGTAAAAGCTTTATTTTGACTATAAGCATGAGGAGAATTTAGCATGGATTGCAACAAGGAAATACAATCAATTAAAGAACAATTATCATAATTAAATTCCTTGAGATCCCAAATAGTGGGTTCATTGCTATGTAAACTTTTGACCTCTCCAATCCCACGTTTACCAAATTTTGTATCAAGATCTAAAAACTCCGAATCATTGGGATGCCTTTTAACTAAAGTTGACTCATCTCCACTCCCATCATTACCAATATTCATATTGCAAAAAAAGGTTTAATAGGAGACACATCAATCACTTTTAGATCTTCATTTCCCTCTAACCCTTCTGGTTTGGCGGCCATCTTATTAACTAAGGTGGCCTGCTTATCAGAAATTTGGGCTATTGATTTTTTAAGACGAGCAAACTGAGAGTTCAAAGCATAAAATTCCTTAGACATATCATCAAGTTCTTTATTCATGTATTCCAAAAAGCTTTTTTGTTCTTTAAGCTCGTTTCTAAAGAAATTATTATGCTCAAATTGTAAAGTCATAAAGCTTCTAACGTTATTTTCGATTTCTTCCAACCTTCTAAGGTGAGGATCAACATTTTTAGGCAAGGCCATCAGGGCAAACAGGCAAACAAGAAGCAAGTGAAAAAGAGGCGAACAGGAAAGAGAGGGCAAATAAAACGACAAGGGTGAAGTGGGGGAGAGGAAAATGAGAGGAAAATGACAAATAATGTAATGCGAGGGAGAAGAGTGTGTGATGGGTACTTGGTATATCTTGACTTGTGCGAAGACCTCCCCGGCAACGGCGCCAGAAATCCTTCTTCCTACCTCTTGAGCACTGCGTTGGTTTTCCCTTGAAGAGGAAAGGGTGATGCAGGAAAGTAGCATAAGTATTTCCCTCAGTTTTTGAGAACCAAGGTGTTGACCTATAATGTGCTGCATAGTCTCTTCCATCAGATCGGTCTTTTGGTTGCATTGGCTAGAGCATGCACTTCTATATGGTATCTATCGCAAGTCGATCTCCCCGCTTCCGCTAACCCTAGCCGCCGCCTCGGGCCGCCGCCGCCGCGATCTCCCACCGCCGCCGCCCCAAGCCGCCGCCCCCGCCTCTCCTCCTCGCGCGCCCTTCCTCCTCCGCGTGCCTCCCCCATGCCGCGTCGCCTGCCTCCCGCCGCCGCACTGCTCCTCTGCAGCCATGCCGCCGCCGCCTCCCCACCACCTCGCCGCCATGTCGTCCAACGCCTCCACCTACTCCAACCCCTTCGTCGTCGACCCCGCCGAGATCTGCGACATCAACGTCCATGCACGCGTACCCGTCATCCTCGACGCCTCCAGCTCCACGTACTTTGCGTGGAAGACGTACTTCACGCTGCTCTTCCGCGAGAACAATCTCGTGGACCACATGGATGGCACAGTGGACTCCCGCGCCATGGTGAATGATGCCGAGTGGACCGCGATCGACGCCACGATCATCCGGTGGTTCTTCACCACCATCTCCAATGACTTGTTCCACACGGTCGTGAGCGCCGGCGACGACGCCCGCGCCCTGTGGGTCAAGCTGAACGGCCTCTTCACCGACAACAAGCTTCAGCGCCGCGTTTTTTTGCAGCAGGAATTTTTTGAATGTCACCAGGATGAACAGTCCATTGATGACTACTGCCGCCGCCTGAAGACGTTGGCGGACGAGCTCCGTGACATTGGAGCCAAGGTGGACGACGACCTCCTCCTTAGCATGCTCACCGCCGGCCTCAACAAGGACTTCGGCAACGCCGCCTCCAACCTCACCTTGATGCCGGAGCCCTCCTTCCCCAAGTTTGTGGTATACTTGAGGTTGGAGGAGCGTCGGATGAAGGGAGTCAAGAAGCGCGTGCAGCACCACGCCCTCGCCGCTGGCACCTCACGCGGCGCCCCTCCACCGGCCGCCCCACCCGCGCCATGCCAGCAGCAGCCGCCCCCCGTGCCTCCGGGGTACTTCCCCATCCCGCCCGCGCCTCCCTCCCCTCCCGCTGCCCCCCAGCAGCAGGGTGGCGGGCGCCGCGGCAACCACCGCGGGGGCGGCCGCAAGCAGCAACAGGCACCGGGGGGGGGCGGGCGTCAGCAGTAGCAGCAGGTGACTCCTCCATGGACGTACAACACCAACCCATGGACAGGCGTCGTCCACACGTACTCCATGCCGATCCCTTGGGCTCTGGCTCCGGGCATCCTTGGGCCCCGTCCGGCGGGTCACCAGGCCCTCTTCGCCGCGCCCAACGCCGCTCCTTACAGCGGCTATGGTGCCGCCCTCCCACCAGCACCCGCCTACGGGTCCGCACCAGCTTATGGGGCCGCGCCCACCTACGGCGCCGCCACCGCTCCGGCCTTCGGGGTTGCTCCCGCGCTGGCCTACAGAGGGTCCTACCCTTCTCAGGTGCCACCGCCGTGGGACCCGGCCTTGCTCGCCGCCCTGCACTCTGCCCCGTCACCGAGCTCCTATGGTGGCGGTGGTGACTGGTACATGGACTCGGGCGCCACTACTCACATGACTGCTCATCCCGGTAACCTTACGTCTGCCACTCCCGTTCATACTCCCACCCGTATCACCGTTGGTAACGGTTCCTCTCTACCCATTACTCACGTTGGTCATATGTCGTTTCCTTCTAATTCCACTCCTGTGCATATGTCTAATGTTCTTGCGTCTCCTAACTTAGTCACTAATCTCGTTTCCGTTCGTCGCCTTGCTCGTGAGAATCCTATAACTGTTGAATTTGACGATATCGGTTTTTCTATGAAGGACGCCCGTACACGGATGGTGCTCCACCGATGTGATAGCCCGGACGAGCTTTACCCAGTGCATCCCTCCGGCGCCACCACCACCCGTCGCCCCACCGCCTTTGCCGCCAGTGTCGATCTTTGGCATGCCCGTCTTGGTCATCCCAACTCCATCGTTATGCGTCAGATTCTTCAAAGTTTTTCCTTCTCATGTAATAAGGTCGATGACCACACTTGTGAGGCTTGCCGTCTTGGCAAGCACGTTCGTCTTCCCTTTAGCGAGTCTATAAACGTTTCCACCTTTCCGTTTCAGTTATTGCATAGTGACGTTTGGATGTCCCCGGTTGCTAGCAACACGGGCCATTTATACTATCTGGTGATATTGGATGACTTTACTCATTATGTGTGGACCTTCCCTCTCCGTCGCAAGTCCGACGCTCTTGCCACACTCACCACTTTTTATTCATATGTCACCACACAGTTCGGTCGTCCCATTCTCGCCTTGCAAACTGACAGTGGCAAGGAGTTTGACAACGTCACCGTCCGCAATTTACTTGCGTCCCATGGCACCATCTTTCGCCTCACCTGCCCCTACACGTCTCAGCAGAATGGTCACGCCGAGCGCGTTCTTCGCACGCTGAATGACTGTGTCCGCACGTTGCTCTTCCACTCCTACGTGCCTCCTCGGTTCTGGCCGGATGCACTCGCGACCGCTAGCCTACTGATTAACATTCGCCCCTGTCGTTCCCGCTGGAACTACACCCCTCACCAGCTCCTCTTTGGTGCGGTTCCGTCTTATGATGGTCTTCACATTTTTGGGTGTCTCTATTACCCTAGCACCGCGTCCACTGCTGCCCATAAACTCACGCCCCGGTCCCTCCCTTGCATCTTTCTTGGCTATCCTCCCAACACCAAAGGTTACCGGTGCTATGATCCAGTCACCCACCGCGTCTTCACTTTGCGGCATGTGTACTTTGATGAGCTCGTGTTCCCGTTTCAGCAGGTACCATCACCTTCGGAGTCTTCTGCGGCGCGGTTCGTCCCTGCCCCCACCTCTGGCGGACCGCCCAGCGGCGCCCCGGGTCCGGCCCTGCCCGCGCTCCCCGCGCCG